>NW_027490041.1:3750000-4050000 GCF_041146795.1 Maylandia zebra
GGGGTGCACCACAGCAGCATGCTGGGACTGCTGAGGGTGGAGGAGGGAGTGATGATGACATCAGAGCTGCAGCACAGAGACCAGTGAACACACAGTCTGTTCATCTTTGCATAGATACAATATACAGCACAATATTGAATGACAGACACGCTGTGGGAGCTTCCACAGATACACTGACGTCAGCATCCAGAGTCCTCCTGCTGCTCCCCCCTCAGAGCCCCGTGATCAGCACCAACACATTCAGTTAGATGACAGAGTCCAGCTGCAGCTAGAATCAGCTCCCCTCTGTGAACAACAGCACAGCGTCAGTGTTTCACACTCAGTGAAAGGAGGAAACAGCAGAAGAACACCATGTGTGCTACGTTTCCCAGGACACACTACAAACTGCACAAATACAGAGCAGCACGTGGAAGGACCTGGAGCTGCATTTACAGAGCTGCAGACAGCGTGATGTCCTGTATGGACAGGTGGAAGGAACCAAGTCCTCAGCTGGAACACTCGTGTTTGTCCACAGACAGGAAACACAGCAGGAAACTTCCTCACAGAAGTGCAGCTCATGGATAACACACTTCCTGTCAGTCAGAATGAGGCTGCAGCCAAACACAGAAAGGTGTTTTTGTCCAGATGAGCCCAGAGAAGAAACACGAGTGTTCACAGACATCAGAAGCTCAGAGAGGTGAAACATGAGGTTGGAGTCCTCGTCAGCATCCAGAAGAGCTGCTGTGAAACCCTGAGTACTCATGACAGACTCTGATGGCACAAACACATCATGATTCAAACAGAAAGACAAACATGGAGCTCCTGATCCTCCTGCATGAGAACAAGCTGACATGAGCGCTGTGTCTGAGAGTGTCTCCCTGTCACAGTGACAATAACACAGCTGCTGCTCACAGTCATTAAACTGACCTGAGGTCAGCTGTGCTCCTTACATATGAACCATGTGACCTCACATCAGTGCTGTGGATGACTGTAGTCATAGAAGAGTAGAGCTGTAGCAGGTGGTGTGAGGAGGAGGTGGTGTATTCTAGTTAACGCAGTACTGAAACACTCCAGCAGAGGGCGCTGTTAAGTCCTTATTGTAACACAGTTACTGTGTGCAGTTAGACTTCATACATAATCTGCACTTATTTCCATCAGACATGCTGTCAGTAAATGATTGGTTTCTATACATTTCTAAACACAAAACCTCTTCACACTTCTAACATGCACATTTACACAACTAAATGGCAGTATTGATGAAAAGAAACACATTCAACAAATCCATTTAAACCTTAAAACAAACAAAAGGAAGCATCTCTATGGACAAACAAACCCCTCCACTTGGTTTGACCTGCTGATGTCGGACTTTAAAATGAGGAAATGCCGGGCGGGCGTTTCCCCACACCTGACCCTCATGAAGACTGAAAAGACAAACAAAGTAAGAACAAATGACTTAATCTGTAACATAATAAAATGTAAAGAAACATGTAACTGAGTATTCAGCTTCATTTGCAGAATGTTTGATTTGCCAGCAACTGAATGCTTCCACACACAAACCCGGCATAGTGAGTGAAGCAATGTTACTTAACAAATAGCAAATCATAGCAAATACATAGAAACAGAATAATGTGTTTAATATGCAAAAGAAGAAGAAGAAGTAAACACATATGGGACAAATGGAGACCATTGCAGCTCATCCACCAGTGGGGTAAAAAGAGCAACCAAGAAAGTGGCAGCCTGCACGGCCACAGATGTGCTGGAGGAGCTAGAAGCTCTACCCATGGAGAAACTCCTGGAGAACCTTGCTAAGCCTAACAGGGGACAGGTACTTCTGCCCAACCTGGCAGCCACAAAGTGAACTCATTTAGGTAAAGATAACCACATGCACCTAACCAGCCTGCACCAGCCTGACATTTCTTCCTCCTAAGTAAAAACCAATGGACGGATTGAACTTAGAGTCTCAGCTCAGTTTTCTATTTTGACCACCTACACCCCAAGATACTCTTTTAAAAAGTGTTGTTTTCAGATCCCTTTGAAGTTCATAAAGGGCCTGTTCATTTTCATTCAGATGTTTTATTACATAAATGTTTCTGTTTTCTTTTGATTTATGCTCCCACTACACTGCACCTCTACAAACAACAATGCCACGGACTGTCAGCTGCTTTTACATGCTGTGAACATGAGTAGGTTTGATCAGAGTTTCAATTATCAAAGAAAAGACAAACTGAGCAAAAAGAAGGAAAAAAAGACCAACTTCTTCCCAACTGACAAGAAAAATACTCGTCATGTTTTCATAATAAAGGATCAGGCTCCCCATTTATGACAGCTTGGACCAATAATGTATGTTACACTGATGCTACTGTAGAGACAGGGTCAACATCTCTATTTAAATATAATTAATATACAAAACACAATCAAAGTTATACATGAATTATTCATTATTTTTACTATTGATAAAATTCATGTATACTAATCAAAGTTATACATGAGTAACGACATTATTAATAATGATTAATAATAATAATTCTAATGCCAACATGATGACTGTTCATAGCTCCTGCTTTGAAATACTGAACTTAAACATTGACCTGATGAAAGATCACAATTCACAGTGGCCCACTGTCAGAATCATTCTGAATATAAACTCATCGAGTTCATCTGAACCTTTCTCAAATGTGCTGTGAATAAATGCTGCTGCAAGCCACTGTGGGAAAGCTGTGTTATTATCATGGAAACATCTGTGACACATTCACAGAGGACGAGGACACAAAGGGACGACACGCAGAGGCTGTGTTAAAGTCAAAAATCCAAATCTTTAGTCCTAAACAGGCAGTGGTTACAAACAGGAAGACGAGCAGTCCATTAAACAGTCTACAGGGTCAAACATACAGAGAATTCAAACAGCTATTAAAAACAAATAACTGGACACTGAAAAACTTCAGTGATGTGTGAGGCACCAAAGGGAAGCAGCTGAGTATATTCAATGAATTCTCTTCAAATACAAAGACAGAAACTCCTACAGGCAGCATGCAAACTGAGCAGGATACACAAAGATCAGAGATTACAAAAGAAATCAGATTTCAAACTTACTGAGAGCAAGGCCTCTGTTACAAATCTGTCTAATAGAAAAACATGCTGTACAGATACACTACGCTCAGTGTTCATGCTCATTTAAAAACTGGCTCTACCTGAACCACTTCAATATTTTATGAAGTCACTGAGTCGACCATTTCTACAGTTTGTTTCCTTCATTGCAGTTAGAGTGCGGCTGGTAAGGATGAAAACACACACAGAGCGTAAATTGTCTTTGTTAGTAACAAACGTCAGCAAAGAAAAGACAAAACACACAAACACTCTCATGATATTCATGAATCATTAGAAAGCATCCAAACATTCTGCTCGTGGACTTTTACAGTCTTATTTGCACTCGCTCATCTTCATAATCATCCTGATCAATACATGACAGGGGAGGCTTTGAGGTAGGCGGGGCTCTCTGCTGATGTCAGCATGAAAGGCAGGACCAGCGTCTGCCACATGTTGGTGAAACATCACAGTACACTGGCGTGGTTTCCTTTCCAGATGTTGGACGTTTGACACTTCAACGTTGAGGCCAACAAGAAGACACAGTTTTGGGTGGGGTTGCTGCAGGGTTTCTAACTGAGCAAAAGCAGAAGCACACAGACCAACAGGGATCAGATGCTGAGTGTTAGAGGAACATCTGTGCTGATCACTGAATGCTGCTGTGGTCTCTTGTTGAAGTTGGCTGGTGGGACAGTCTAATAGTGATATCCTGCCCATCGGAGGAACACTTTTAAAAACACATGCAATACTTTGTTTGTATTACAGTCACAGTTTATCTTATTTTTGTCCTTTAAAAGTGTTGCTGTACTATAAAGTCCTATAATTTGAGGCTAAAATGGCTCAGAGAGTCTCTCTCTCAGAGGATCTCCTTTGAAAGTGGAGACGGCTTTATCCGCTGATCCACGTCACTTTACCTGGATGTTTTCTTTGAAGCTGGATGAAGACTCCTCTCCCTCACTCCTGCTGCAGCTGTGTGGTCCAGTTGGCCTCTGAGGTCACAGTCAACATCTGTAGCAGAAGAGGGCAAATAAAAGTCCAGGTTACCAAAACTGGGAGCTTTTCCAAAATAGAGCGTAACTGGACTTTTTCAGCCTTACAGGCAGATAGTCGTCTGAAGCTGCAGCTTTTTCTTTTTAGCTTTTTCCAATCTCTGCTCTCGGCTTTCTTTGAGAACAGGTCTGCTTTCTTGGCATGGGTCTGTCTGCTGTTGGTGAAGAGACTAAATCCACATACTCGCTACTAAGATCTCCTCAAGTAGTCTCAACCAGATTACAGTTTAAGAGTAAATGTCTCCTGAGAGTTTCACCTTGTGGAGATGCTGTCTGGCTAACATGCAATCATGAGCATTAATCTATGAGGTGAAAAAGTAATTTTAAAAGCTCCAGCCACAAGTTTTATTTCATCTGTGTTTTGGTCAGAGTCCCATCAGACCTCCAGAATGGTGTCAGAGTGTTTTCTATCCACGTGATGAGCACAGGCCTCAGGTCCAGACCTCCACGGGCACCATAGCCTCTTTGGAGCAAATAGGTGCAAGAAGGTTTTGTTGGGATAGGAACTGAAGAGGAAACTGACGAGGAAGGCAAGGATCTTCTTCAGCTCCTCCGAGCCGGGACCTCTTTGTGTAGGCCAGCATTGGCCAGGTAGCCCTCCAGCATCGCTGGATGGCCGACAGTGGAAAACCTAGAGGAGTAGGAGAGAAACAGCAGCTTGGAGCATGTCTTTATACTGTTTAGTTTTTAGAGCCACAGACTTTCTTTTAATGTCATTGTTCAGGATCTATGACTGATTATGTATTTATTGTATTCCTCCATGACTGTGTGACAGCAAGTGGAAAAAACCAGCTTCACCTTTGTTGATATGCTTGTAATTTTAATATTGATTAAATGGCCCATGAAATAATAGAAAGCTCATATATGAAAATGTATTTTAAGAAGTAAAATGTTAATCTGAGTACAAAGGAGTACACTCACCTTCTGGTAGATGGAGGTGTAGCGAGCGCTGGTGAACATCCAGGCCTCCTCGTAGAACTGATCACTGATTGGATCCAAAACATCGATGGAGGATCTGTGTAAGCGCTGAGGATCGTCCTGATGGACAGAACAGAAGGAGAGTGAGACAAGTGAAGATATACTAAACAACACTGTGACACGAACTGAGCCACACACAGTTTGATTCACAGGTGATTGACACATTATTTGACCACGAGCAATCTTTTCTGGTTTGACGCCGTCTTTGTAGCCAGAAACCAGCTCTCTCCTCGGCTTCCTCCACTACACGCTTCCCCCACGCCAGTCTCCTCCGTCACTATAAAGGGGAGAGTCATGAGCTCCATCACCCTCACCTGTGCCGTCCAACGTCCCGCCAGCAGCCTCCACTGCAGCAGGCCAGAGACCACACCCCTGCCACAATAAGTAAAAGTATATCCTTGCTGTACCCTTAATGCTAATTATGCTAAATTAACCGCTGCCTTTGCCCCTTTGGGATTATTCTTATGTCACTGGGATGTTGACCTTTGACCTTCACATTAGAGAGATGGGCAGACATAATTAGTGTATGAATTTTAAAGTAACAGGTAATAAAGAGAGTGCAGCAAATGTAGTCAGGTTTCTTACTCTGTATCACACATGAGTGCCCGAGGGAGGCGGGGCTGACTGGGGAGACACAGGAAACAGAGAGACAGGGCTGACTCGACATGAAACGATGAAACGTGGGACACGGGAACAGAAACTAAACACAGGCTGAAATGAACACTGAGGGAGGGAGAACTAAGATTACTGAGAGCCTGATAAATAAGAAGAACAAAAACCAAGAAAAACAAGAGTCAAAGAAAACCAAAAACACAAAGCATTGGGCCAGGACCCACTGCTGTGACATTTATATGTGATAAAAACATTAAAAACTGCTCAGATGTTGAAATCTTTCTACGTATACTTTAGGTTCAGCTCTCCAGCCTGGCATTTGGTTAAGCATGATTCAAACATTTGATTTTGTTTAACTGGTTTTAATTATAGTTACTTTTTGTGAACATTTGTTGCAGCATTTAAAAATACATCATTTATTTTCAAACTTTTATTTGATTTAGAGCATCATATTTGACCAACGTAAATGTTTTAATTTCATATAAAATAACTGAAACAGTGAACTAAATATCTGAAATCTTTCCTTCCTTAAAAGTTATAATCCTACTTAAGTTATAGTGCAAACGCTTAAGCAACAAATATACTTGATGCTAATAAATTAATATTTCCCTTTGATGTTGCAACTATGCGGTCACTTCTGTCTTTAAACAAAATAATATTTTCCAGTTACAGAAATCATAAAGTCCAAACTAAAGTGCTACTGTTGCTATATGCATTTTATATGAATCATGGATGATGGTCCTGACATGAAGGAAGAGAAAGTTACAGGTTGCATCCTTTGACTTTGTCTCCGTGCCTTTGGGCGATTTTCAGAAGGACAGATGTTTCTGTTCAATTCTTAAATCAATTTTTTCAAACACAAACACTATTTTAAAGCTTCTAGAGAGTAAAATATTAATGATAATTATAATAACAATAATAAAAACAAAAGCTCTCAGATCCATCAAACCAAGCAGCAGAAAGAACAATAACTGAAGAGAAAACTTTAACCTTGTAGACTTCATTATGTTCCAGCTGCTCTACAGACGCTGTGACCTCGAACTTAAGCAGGTCGTAAAGTATGTGCAGCTCAATAACTTCATAATCAGACCCTGTGGTATTTAGGCAGCAGAACAACTAAGAATAACAACTACAAATAATGTTTTTAGGTTTCTGTTGTACTGCAAGGTTCTGTACAGGAGAACCAAACCAAGAGCAAATATTACGTCTCATTTACACCTGAGCACGAAGAGCCATCAACATTTAGCAAATTGAATCATCTTTGTTTAGATGCAAGAAGAATCATATAGAAATGAAAAAGTAGAAATAGAAATCCAGAGCAAAGATATCCTCTAATTCAGCGTAGCACATGTGCAGCTGCTGCGATTCACGTAAGCATTCGGCTCGTCGCTGTTGCAGATTTTTCTCTCGCTGTTCTGGCTCACAGCGCTGCAAACACAGAAATAAATATCCCCAAAGGTGTGAAAGGGAGCTAATTAGTAAGAGTATTGTTACTCTCCGCAGGAGTAGTCCAGCAGTAGAAATCAGTCCAATAACAAGGTGTGTAACATCTAGCAGGGTGACAGAAAAACCCAGGGTAACTTCTAAGGACCTCAACGTCTCTCTCACATTGTGTTTTTTAAACATGCTTCCATTTGTCACTTCAGTCTTTACTCTGAAATACAGGAAGAGAAATCATGGCTGAAACAATTTCTCATGAAACCAGGGGTGTGGTCCAACAGTCAGTTTGGTGAGGAAGGTTCCTAACTGAGAGAAGTGACCCAGAAGTATCTGTGTAGCAGCCACAATGAATCCAGATCATGAGCTTTATTAACTGATCAAAGTCTCTTCTTTCATCTTCTGTATCATTCAGTTTGCATTGGTAATGCCCATTATTGTAATGCTTTTTTAAGACCAGCAAAACTTTATTTCACTTTGGGTTAGCTGGGATAAGTGATGGATGGAGGGAATTTTACTTCAGCCACAGAAATCCTAAACAGGAAGGAGGAGCAGAGTTACAGTGGATCACTATCCAGCAGGGAAACAAGGTTTATTTCAATTTCTTGGCCATGAGTGAGATTTACTGAGTGGGCAAATTAGGGAGACGACACCATCAGATCCCGAGCCCTCCATGTGTTAATCAAGAGACGGCTGCTGTGCTACATCCATAAATAATGAATAAATTAGGAGCTAAAGCTGAAAGGACAGTTTATTTGTACCATCTTCACGTGAACACATTCAAGAACATCACAGATGAAGAAACATTAAAAACTTCCACACTACATAAAGCAAGAAAAATAGTTTTTCTTTCAGGTGGTTTCAGAAAAACAGAAACATCAAACATCTCCAAGACTCTCTTTGAAAGAACTAAAAACCTTTGTTCTCATGGTCCAATCATGAGTGAACTCCCCGATGAAGCCTTGTGTGCTAAAACATGTCAGAGTTTTAAAGGTTAAACATGAGTTTCCAAAACGTTTTGCTGGAGAACAATGAACTATTTGACTGAGTTTCAATCATTTACAGACGAGCAAAACCAGGACAGAGAAAAAAGGACAAAACTGACTCAGTAAAACACAGAAAAGAAGATCCCATGTAGATCTGTATTATGTAGAAGTTCAGCCCAGCAACCAGTTCAGTTCAACACAAGTTTAAATGATTCTATCTGAACTCTGTGGAGCCTGATCTCAAGCTTTTTGAGTCTGACACAGAAACCAGAGGATCTTTCTGTGTCTTCAGATTCACTGTGATCCAGTGATGGGAGTGATTTCAGCCCTGAGTGATCGCGCTGATGTTTGCACAGAGCAGACAATGAGGTGAATGTTTGGGCACATTGGTAACAGTGAAACAGTTTATTAGTAACGTGGGATCGTTTGTGTGCAGAGTATGAACTGAGATTCCTGAAGCTCTTGTCACACTGGTCACAGCTGTAGTTTCCTTCCATGTGTGTACGTTCATGAAGGTTACGACTACCTGACTGTGAGAAGCTTCTCTCACAGTGTCTGCACTTGTGTGGTTTCTCTCCTGTGTGGACTCGTTTGTGTGTTTTAAGGTCCCTTGCAGTGGTGAAGGATGACCCACACTGATCACAGAGGTGCTTTTTAACCCCACTGTGAATCAGTTCATGTTGTTTTAACTCACTTGGTGTGGTGAAGCTTCTCCCACATTCTTTGCAGTATTTCAGTTTGTCTCCAGTGTGTCTACGTTGATGTACTTTTAGGGTCTTTTGCCGACTGAAAGTTTTTCCACAGAGGTCACAATGAAAGTCTTTCCCACCACCACAGTGATGACAGGGTTGAGAACTGGATCCATCTGTGTCGCTCTGCTTCTAAACAAAGACACAAAGACAGTGTAAGTCAGTCCTTCAACATTTGTATCCTGAACGTCGCCTGAAATAAAGAGCATCTCTGCAGACGTCCAACTACATTTGACTGTTTCAGTTAACACACTCAGTTTACTGGGCTGCAATAACTACAATACTACCACCATAATACTACAGTAATACTAAAATCATAACTGAAAGGAAAATCTGAATAATCACTCAGAGCTGCTTTTCCATGCAGTAGAATTGCTAACATGCTAACACAGTTTAATGAGCAGAGTTGTTCCAAACAGTCAGGCTAAAATGACAAGATAACAATATAAATACATACCTCACAGTAGCTGCACTTGTAGAGTCTCTTTCTGGTGTGGATCTGTTGGTGTTGTCTCAGGTAATGTGGAGATTTAAAAGTCTTCTCACACAGGTCACATTGATAAGGTCTCTCCTCAGTGTGGGTAAACATGTGTCGTTGTAAGTGTGCGTCTGTTGTAAAGTATTTGCCACACTGTTCACAGCAGTACACATCATGTCTGGTGTGAATGCGTAGGTGTGCATTTCGGTACCCTCTCCGGCTGAAAGTTTTTCCACACTCGTCACAGCTGTATGCCTTAATTCCAGAGTGGGTAACTAGATGACTCTGTAAGTGGCTACTTTGAGTAAAAGCTCTGCCACACTGATCACAGCTGTATGCCTTAATTCCAGAGTGGGTAACTAGATGCCTCTGTAAGTGGCTACTTTGAGTAAAAGCTCTGCCACACTGATCACAGCAGTATGCCTTAATTCCAGAGTGGGTAACTAGATGACTCTGTAAGTGGCTACTTTGAGTAAAAGCTCTGCCACACTGATCACAGCTGTACGCTTTAACTCCACTGTGGATGAGTTGGTGTTGTTTTAGGGAACGCTTCCAGGAAAAAGACTTCCCACACAAGTCACAGCTGAACGGTCTCTCTCCAGTGTGGATGACCTGATGCCGTTTTAGTTTAGCCCTCACAGTAAAACCTTTCCCACACTCGTCACAGGTGTGTTTTTTCTCTCCCTTTCTTCTGTGAGGTTTGTCGGCCTCCTGAGAGCGCTGACTTCTGGCTCCATGTTGGTCCTGCAGTGACAGAGATACAAACAGAGGCAGTGAGTGAAATGCAGTCGTGGAACAAACTCAACCTTCAAACTCCATTAACACTAGTTTTAAACCTGAAGGTGGAGCGTGGCACCAAACACCTTAAAGGTCTCTTATCCCCACCTGCTGGTAGTTCTAACACATTACATCCAACCTGCTGTTAAAGATAATTCATGACTGTTCAAACACTAAAATCATGCACACACACACACACACACACACACACACACACACACACACAATTTTATAATTTAGATTATTTTGTTGTTTCCTATTACATATTTCTATAATTTGTATAGATTTATACAGAATTATTCAGTGATAATAAATCCTATGTTTGTTTATTCTAAAGGAACCCCGTTAGCTTCCACAACAGATGTTGCTCGTCTTCCGTCAAATACTCACATAAAATATTACACAATAAAGTGGATTCAAGATATCCACATAATTTCACTCTTACATCCACAGTGAGGTTTCACAATTGTTCAAATATAAGCAATCAATAATAATAATAATAATAATAATATCAATAACATTGAGGCACATTACACAAATTTCAAAAACAAATCATGTCTTACAATATTTACAACAACTAAAAGCTCTGTAAATCGGCTTTTAAGTGTTCATTGAAGTTTTGAATAATTCTCTAATTTTTTAAGGCAACTTATTCCACTTAAAAGTTGCTCTAAATGTAACAGTTTAACAAAACGTTACTTTTAACTCGAGCATTTACTAAATTGCAGCTTGTTGAAAACTGTGTAATATGATGATGTATTTCATCTGGATACTGCAGCTGAGCAGAATAAATGTGGTGTGTTTAACAGAATTGCTTTCTTTAGAACTACAAGTAAGCCATAGAATATTTTAGCCTGTACAGGAAGCCAAGAAAGGTTATTATGCATTTGATCAATATTAGTATAGTATGAACATCTTCACACTAATCTGGACGCCTTATTCTGGACTAACTGAAGTCTGTTAAGATCTGTCTTATTAGCTGCTGACCAAATGATTGAACAATACTCCAGATGAGACATTACTAGTGCATTAATGACATCTTTCATAATGAAGAAGTGATACACAAAGAGCATTTCATAGCCATAGCTATGCCTTGTCGGCAGAGTTATGTGACATTAGTGATGTTTGTACTTTCAGCGTTAACTTGGTTTTAAAGCCTTTAAAATATACGCCGTTCAATAGTCGACCTTAATCTGACAGAGAATGTGATGATTTTGTGGATAATTAAAGTCAGTCATATATCCACAAACACAACAAGCTGAAAGTCAGTGATGCTGCTCGGTTTGCAGTCCTGAACATCACGGCACAAGCAGGATCCACTGCACTGTTAATGTTAGCTGTGTTATATTGCTGCCTCTGTTCGGTGGTGTCGAGCCAAACGCACTTTAACGTGTGTTTGAACGAGCTGACGGTTCACTCGTTAAGCTGAAAGAAAGATGCTTTAATCACAGCAGTCACACATGTGTCCACTGCACCATCTGGAACTCTTCTTGTTTACACTCGTAATAACACAAACACTAAATCCTGCTTCTCTGGTGCTGTTGTGTAGCAGTGTGTACACCTGAGACTGTCACCTGTCTGTCTGTCCTGCACTCTCTCTCTGTTTCTTTCTCTCTGATTGTGGAATAAAAGTATGAACATGTGTTTATAAGTTACACTTGTGTTTGAATCCTGCAGCTTATCACACATTTGATTTCCATGTGTGACGACTGCAAGTGTCCAGAGTGAGGACAGACTGAGGGACCCACTGCTGCACATCATCTGTGAGGCTTTGCAGCCCTGATGATCCACCAGGACAAACTCAGCAGTGTGTGAGGAAGAGGAGGAGGAAGAGCCAGCAGCAGCTGACAGATGGAGAGAATAGACAGACTGTTCCCTGTTTGTGAAGGACTGCTAGGAAAGTTTAACATAACTGTCTGTGCTGAATCAGTCTTATTAGGTAATGTTCAAATAATGTGATCATCCCAGTGTTTCCAGTGTGGGAGAAAGTACTCAGGGCCTTCAAGTTACACACTATGAAAGGCAGCAACAAGTTTAATGTTCAGAAACCTAAAGTCTGTATCAGCAGCAGGATGGAGCTAAAAATAAATGTTGGTTTCAGTTCTATGAAGCTTTGAGTGTTTTGGATCAGTAGCTGCTGTGTTTGTTGCATCATATTGCTGTAACTGTTTATATGCTTTATATATTCTGAGCTAAGTTGATCTATAGTGTTACATGATACACTCTCAGAAATAGAGAGAGAACAAGGAGAGAGAAGAGAAGAGAGAAGAACATTTTTGTACCTATAGGAACATTTTTTTTAAATGTTCCCTTAAAAGTACATTACTGGTATTTAAAAGTCCAGAAATGCCCCTTTAAAGGTTCAATTTGAAATAAAGTACAAATCTGTATTATAAAAAGAAGGACGATGATGATAGCGGTCTTTGAGTACGCGGCCCTTGAGGACTTTAAAGCTGCAGAACCTGAATCGGGATACAGCCATGATGATCTCCAGCCTCGTGCTCGCCAACATTCTCACCTGAGTTAAGAAGACGATCACTGAAATGGTCTCAGCAGGTCCTTTGATGACAGCAATGAAATGCAGTGGTAAGGCTTTTTGGGGATTAAGTTCGTTTTCATGGCAAAGAAGGACGATGCAGTTCATCTGATCACTCCTCATAACATTCTGGAGTGCAGGCAAAATGCTATTATAAAAACTTAAGCAGCAACTTCTCCAGGTTCCAATATTTATGCAATTCTCAAACCTTTTGGCCACGACTGTATAACCTCTTCTGAAGTTTAGTGGATATTATACATGGTTATGCTCAGGATGTGTCGGCCAGTTTCCACTGGAAACGCCTTTTGGTTAAACTGTCAGCGAGGAATTTGCATTTGCACTGTTACATTTTTATATAACTTTAATGCACATAAACAACAGCTGCTTGTTTCAGTGAAAATACATTGATGGGTTTTTAATAAAGTTGTGCAGCTGTAAAGTATTTTGTCTGGTGTCAATTCTATCGTCAGCTACATCGTTATGGCAAATGTTCAAATGTATATGGTGATAAATATCTTTGGTCATATGGTCCTGCTCTGTCTGTCACCTTCTGTGTTGAGCTCATTGTTTCCTCTGTAGTGGCTGAGCTGAGTCCAAGTAGCTGAAAATGTTCCTCTGCTGCTCCGTCAGACTCTCCTCCTCCTGCTGATCAGCTGGGACACAAAACAGATCTTTGTTAGGCTCCACACTGCACTGAAGAGTCAAAGTGTCTCATATGTTCATCTGACAAGTAAAAGAACACATTTTTGTTTCCCGAGGTGGGCAACTTGTTGGAAACAAACACAACAGGTTTGAGCACTGATACCTGCCATTGCTGCCATTGAAAGATGCAACGCCAGCAATGTGGATTGTCAAGACTCAAACCAATCATCAAGCAAAGACAACAGGGATCATTTGTTTCTGTTTATTTAGCATTCACAGCATTTGTAGTTGCCTTCTGTGCAGGGGAAGTCCACGCACACTGTGTGGTACCGCCATCCGCAGAAGGTGCATTCAATCTCTGTAAGAGAAACGAGGTTGTCTGAGACTGAAATGATATTCACTAAAGAAGTGGTGATTTGTAAAACTTCAAGTGTATGATAAGGTGAAAACAAATACACAACTGCATGTCATGTAGTTGAAGGTTTTTTTTCTTTTGGAAGACCGGAAAACACTGAAAGTTACAAATTAGTCCTTTATTTATCCAGGTAAAAAAAAATCTCATTGAGATTAAAAATCTCATTTCCAAGAGAGACCTGGCGTCATGGCAACACAAGTCACATACCACACAGGTATATAACATTTAAAACAAACACAATATCCCAACATGTGTAACAAATGTATTGTGCTTGAAACAAATTCAGAATAGGTGATAAAGCAGCTGCACATGTGTGTCACGAGTAAATCTGGCTGTATAACAAACAGAAACAAGTGATCCTGCTGTCTTTGCTCAATGGTTGGTTTGAGTCTTGACAATCCACATTGCTGCCATCTTTCAATATGTTGAATGCACCAGTGTAAGTGCAGCCACTCAGACTCAATGTGTTCATAGAAACAGGTGCAGATGTGTCACGAGTTCATCCAGCAGTAGCTATGGCACTTGGCCACAGGGGGCAGCAGTGGACTGACCTGCATTCGAGACTGCTCCAGCTGCTCTGTGACAGTCAGTAGATCTGCTACAAATTGCAGATCATATGCAAGTTTTGGAAATGACATTATAAATATTCCTAACTTAGCCACGGCAGCATTGTTGATGTATTACCTATATACTACAAATTATTCCACCTGCTGAAAAGTGGATCTAATGTGGGCGGACTCACACTTAGCAAATAAACTTGTGATGTGAGAATGTAATCAAACTGTTGATCAGAGGCAAAGTAATTTAAAGTTTATGATGCTATCGTCTAATGTTAGCTGACATGATGTTAGCTTGTAAACTTATGTTGTTGTCTGGGTCTCATGTCTGATCTGATGATAATAACTGTGACAACACAGAGATTAAATAAAGGATGTTGGTGGGACTTCTTATGTTAGAACTACAACTTCAGTTAAGGAGTGAGACGTAAGGTGACAAGGAGAATGAAGAGAATGAGAAAGAAGTAACTGGGAAGAGAAAATGAAAACAAAAATTTGAAATGATCAAATTTGTGTTAACAGATGATGGTGATTTTAGAAATTCAAGTGATTTAAAGGTTTTATCCTATTTGTTGTTGTTTTTTTCATATTCTTCTATTTGCAAGAGGTTATTAATAAAACAGGTTCTCTTTCTGGTTTCTCTTTTTGGACGCACTCTCTACAGCTTATCACATCCAAAATGGCGGATGTCAAGTACAAAACCTCGACAGAAACAATCAGCAAGAATTTTAGCATCAGTCCAAAATAAAACTGTCCAACTACAGAGTTTTAAAATCCAACTAAACTATGAACAGAGATCTTTTACCAATAGGCTATTGATGAGATGACAGTGGTAACAAAAACGTACACATCCGCGCACACAGACAAAATGGCGGGAGAGCGTTTAACGGTCGACCTCATGAGTCCGTTACCGTGAACTATGGAGCGGCAGATTTGTGCTGGAACTGAGCTGCACACAGCTGATGTTAGCCAGGAAACATTACACACTGCTAACGTTACCTTCACACGGAGCTCCACACGGAGACGATCAGCGTCAGGCACAAACACCAAGTTCAGAAAAGAGGAACTTTGAGCAGGAAGGAAAGAGTCAGAGCGGCGTTTGAGGACACGTTTACAACCACGAACATCAGAATCTGTCTGTGCTGCATTCAAGTGCAAGTTGGAAACTCACTAATCTCTGTCATGTTGTCCAAAGATGATTTATTTCTGCTGGTTTTCCTGTTTGAAACACAAACATGTGTCAGCACTTTGTTGTTCTTCACCCTGCAGCATTTGAATATTTCAGGAGTAAACTGATCATAAATTCATGAAGTCATGACTGAAAGTGCAGACTGAGAGTGGATCACATGATGTTTGAGGTGTGTCATGTGACATGTTCAGTATTGTCACACATGTCTAGATTGTCCCTGATATCATAACTGCTCAAACACTGATGATTATATTTGAAGAATTATTCCTGATGGCAGCAAAGTTTGAATGGAGCTCTCTGTCTGTGCTGATTTGTCGCCCTCTGGAGGTCAAAGCACAAACTGCATGATGTCACTGTAACCACCACAGAGACAGGAAGTGTTTTTAAATGATGAAATATGTCAGTGATGCTGATAGTGTGTTCATCACAGACGTTCAGGCTTCGTGTTGACATGAATCAAAGTTAATGTCATTATGGACCAAGGACAGTACTCTGGGTCTCCTGCAGAACAACTCGAGCTGTGATACCTGAATGAAGAGCCTCTGCTGCTTTAAAGAAGGAGGCTCGAGGCAGAGGTGAGGTGCAGACCAACCAGCTTTTATTCAGCAACTTTAACAGAAGGATCAGAAAAATAAAACTATACAGCACAGTGATGCTGACTGAAGCCACAGCATTAAACTAAACAAGCATCTGATCATCTTTAACAACATCTAATAAATAATGACAACTATTTAATCCTGTATTTCCTACAATAAAGCCTGTTCAGATATTTGTTGCTGATGGAAATGTAAAAGGCTCCCAGGAACCAAAGGACAAAAACAGAGGCAACAGTCACAACTGCAAAGGATCCCCTAACACATAAACTGGTTCGAAGATATTTTCTAGCTCTGCAGAGGAGCTTGATTGCACGGACAGTAAAAAGTGGATTCAATAACAGCAGCGAGCGCTGAGTGATATAACGGTGCTGCGAGCAGCAGTGCAAAGGCTCACACAGAGACAGCAGCTACACTGTGTGTGGATGTGATCCACAGTCACAGCTGTGGGTTTCAGTCAGTGTGTCTCTAACTTCATGGTCACATTTCAAAGATTATTGGAGCCAGAAGATGTTCAAGTAAAAGATTTATTGCTGTACTCGTCTACCAGGATAACAGGAGGTTCATAAAGCTGTGTAATACTTCAGCTTTACATCATGGAGTAGTAGTTGTGTCCCTTTGTGTTTATTAGTGTGTTCACACGTCTACTTTAACTTCACTCTGTAATGAAAGGATTCAAATCACTGATAAATACATACATGCTGACTCTGAGTCTCAGTGAAGGAGGAAAGGATGGATGAAGGCAGCCTAGTGTGGGTCATGTGTGTCCAGCAGTCATCCAGGGCCTGGATCCATCTGTAACAGGAAGACAAAGTCCAGCCTGTAATCATCCTATCAGGCACAGCGTTTCCATCCAGCATCCTGACGACGCTAACAACCCGTCAAAAGTCTCCTCTGGTCCACAGAAGTCACACTTCCTGTGTCGTGTTTACCTTTTTAAGTGTGCTATTCAAGCCTGTGTGACCAACTCTGACTCTCCAGATTCCATCCTGGTCTCTGCTGCAGCTTCTTCTACACGACTGTTTTCTGTATAATAATATCTGCCTTTCCCGTCTCTGTCCCAGTGTGCCTGCCACTCGTCCTTCATCTTTACCTTCATTATACTCTTCACCTCACTTTCACTGTATTTTATAGTCAAACCTGCACGACTTCTTCTTGCTGCACCTTTTTAAACTTATCGTCCTGTTCATTGCATCAACACCGATATTCACAGGGAGCCATAAGAAATCCACTTCTATCCCTGTGTGTTTGATTCTATACAGTAAATGAAGTATATCAAAAACAATATGTTGCCTAGAGTCTGAAAACATATCACCTGTGCTCACTAGCACGCTGCTAGAGTCCCAGCAAACCACATACCTCCATATTAGTGCGTCCTCCACCCAGTTCAAGCCAGTAACATCACTACCAGCTCCCAGTATAAACTGCCACATCATCTGTAATTCTTTTACTCATCACCAAACTTATTTGTGGGAGAACAAATGCAGCAGCCGTTCTTTTATCTGACAGTGTTGACGCATCAGTAAATATCCTCACATGACCTGAGGACTTTCCCACTATATGAACCTGCTTTTAGTCGCCCCTCCTCCCTCGCCACAAGCTTCCTTTACAACATAACTTATAAAAAACAACTTTATTGACAATCAGCAATAACAATTACAGACAGTCTAGAAGAAGAATCACATGATCAAGGAGCAGAAGTTTATGGTTTTAATAGCTTTTTCATTTTGGGAAAGTTTTAAAAACATTGTTTGGTTTTCTTTCTAAAGCGTTGAAAGGACGGCTTTGCATCAGAAAATAAGATCAGCAAATGAATCCATTAAAGTTCTTTTGCCTTGTTTGCAAAAGAAGCCAAACAACATTTGTGTTACAAAGAGAGACTTCAGAACAGATCAAAGATCACAAACATCAGGCACTGATGGAAACAGCCAAACACAGAAACAGAGGCACCAGCAGGTGAAGGAGGCCTGTTGTAGAAATGACTCTGAGTGCTCAGGTAGAAACGCATGAAGAACCAGTGCGTCTAATATTTGGAAACCAATCTGTGTTTGAGCGTCCTGGATGAAACACAGATCATGTTGCAGAGCGAGGACGTCGTCTTTCCTCCCGAGTGTGTAACTACAGGATGTGTGCAGCAGGTTTAATCGTCCTCCTGACAGTTACTGATGAACGAGTCCTTCAGGGAGGCTCCAGGATCACTGTGGCTTTTACCAGCTGCTGCTAAACTGAGAGGTGTTGCTGCTTCATGTGTGAAGATGTTTGCATGGCTTTAACAGTGCAGACTTTCCTCATGTGCACCCATTTCATATGTTTTATTGTGATGTTTAGTAACATCTGCTTTCCTCCTTCAGGCAGACGATAAAGTGAGCTCAGCCTTAAACATGTGGAGAGAACGTTTGACCGACAGTCCTGGGACGACTGCAGAACAATGGTTTGTTTTTAATGATAAAGTTTCATAATGGAAATAAATGCTGAGCCTGTTTCATGATGTTGGCCCTGCAGCATCAGGCAGGATTAATACTGTAACAAACGTGTGTCACAGTTATAATGACTTTAAATGAAGACTTGGGTTGGATGGAGATGTCAGCTGGATTTGTGCTGACTGTCACTTTAAATGTTTTCAGTTCAGCTTCTAAATCTACTTTTGTATAATGTTTGCTGAGTTTTGCACTTCATGACGCTTTTAAGAAGAGCCAATAAATCCTGACTTTACACAAAAATAAAGGTTTAATGTGTTTAGTGTGACAGTGGAGGAGAGCGCACATAATAAGAGTCATTAACAGAATGGTGACAATTATAATCTGTCTCATTTTAGGAGCAGCTCACAGGCACAACAGACTACAGAGCAATCAAAGCACCAGTTAAACGTCCATGTGACCGGCTTACAGCCAATGAACAATCAGTCCCCACTGTCCCCACCAACATCACTGTACTGGAAAGACTGTGCTGCCATGGTCAGAGATGAACTGGTACTAAAATGTAAGGCAGCTGATGTGTGTGGCCTTAGCAGCACAAATGCATCACGGCTGCAACGCTGCAGTGTGTTTAAACATTTGAACATTTCTGTGGCTTCAAACCAGCAGCTGCTCTGTACTCAGTCGTGTTTGTGTGTCTGTCAAAGTGATTGTTGTCTTTAAAAAGCCTTTTGTGTTGAGTTTTGTGAGCAGTGCCGAGCTTCTCTGTAGTCTAAGCCGAGTCGATATATTTGATTCCATGTTTGGTGTGATTTTCAAAGTCAGCAGCAGCAAACCCATACGGTAAAAAAATACATTTTTCCTGGCCAAAATATATTTCAAATATATGGTAAATATATTTTGTATTTGTGATGCTCCAAAAAAATATATTTTTGAAATTGAAAATATATTTCTTTCAAACCAAAATACATTTCAAAACATATTTTAGGGTGAAGAAAATACATTTCCAACCTTACAGTAGAATGTATATCAAAGTATCCTTTATTTAAAATATATTTAGTGCAATAATGATGATAATGATAACAATACTAAAAGTAACATGTTTTATGCACATCTGCAAAAAACAGTTGGATTCAAACAAAACAGAGTCAAAGGTCTATCACGAATTAGGTTGTTTATTCATTTGCTTACAGTATTTCACATTACACAATATCTCACTATAATGTAGCGTTCATTGACTTTGAAATTATCATTCAGTGATACAGTAAACAAGATACAACAACTGCTATGTACACTTTAGTTTTTGACAATATATACAATTTAGTACTTAAAGGAACACACTCCACTGTTTTGGAAATAGCCTCATTCTCCATCTCCCTCAGAGTTAAAAATGCAGCGTCTTCTTTCTAGATCCGTACGTTAATAGGGCTCTGGAGCGTGATCTTACGGGATGGGGCGTAGCCAGGATTTTTGGTCAAGGCGCCATATTAGCAGGCCAAACAAATGCTTGCTGTGTGGTCGGTTGTAATGTTAGATTGCACTACCGACAAAGGAATAAGCTTGAAAACAGGCTCTCTTTTCATTGTTTCCTCACCTGGAAACATCATGAGGGAGCTTATGTGTTGGATGTTACCAAAAGAAGGCGTCTAGCCTGGATAGCAGCTGCGAGACGAGCTGATATTCAGTTCTCTACCAGCCACAGATATCTGTTGGTGTGCTCCAGTATTTTCATTCAGGTAAGTTCTAAATAAGTTCATATTATTATTTATAGCCTGTTAATTTTATTTTCAATGCGCTCTGAGATCATAGCACAAACTTAGAACAAACATGCAGAACTACCTTCTATTTATAGAGTTGCTAATTATTTGGCATTATTGCAACAAACCAGCCTATGAAATGAATGAAACAAATCCTGACTGGGTTCCAACACTACACATGGGGCACTATGAAATCCCTGCTTCAAACTACATGCTACATACCACCATGCCAATCAGATTACTTCTTCCATGTGTGGGTAAAAAGGTGACCTTCCTGGATAAGATGGCAAAGGTTTGCTGCGTTTTGGTGAACATGTGCCCCAGTGTGGTAGTAAAACCAGGGAAAAATGCTCTTGTTAAATACTTTTAAGTCTTGTGCTGTTTATGTAGTGATAAGTTTTCTTTTTTTTTTTTTTTTTTTTTCCTTTTTTCTCTTCTTTTTTTTTTCTCCTTCTCTTTTTACAGTTGCAGAAACATATAGGTGATTGCTGTAACGTATGTTTTAATTTTGAAATTAAAGCAGCCTTTTTTCCGTTAAAAGGTTCTTTGTGAGGATCAATCCAGACATGGGAACAAAATGCCCTGCAAAACTTGGTACAAGCCGCAAGACAGGTCGTGTCGTAAAGAGGAAGGTTACAAGAATCAGCCCTCGGATCACCACCTTCCTCCAGCGGCTCTCTGAGTCTGAATGGAGGACTTCCAACTAGGTAAGAACAGAGATGATAATATCTTTTACATAGCTGATAATTATATACATACTGTACACACATCCATACAACAGTATGAATGATCTCAGACAGATGTGAACAAGTGAATAACCTGAGCAAACATGAATATTGATGATGTGTCTTTGACAGGTGGTGATAAAGACTACGCTGAACCCGACCATCCTGGTAACGGAAATCTAAATCCCATGTCACATTCTATTTCCTGGGACCCACTGATAATTATTACATTTTGTAAATGAGTTTTGTTTTACAATTGTAATAGTTTATTTAATGTTCATGCTGGTGGGTTTGTCCTGTTTTTAGTGGAATGAAAAACTGTTTTCCTTAAAAAAATCAGACAGAAAGGTGAAGGACTGTGTAGTTTTCATGTACGCTTCTATTTATTTTGGTTATTGGCATTGTTTTTATTCAGTTTAAAAATGTTTTTCTTGTTAAAAAAAATCAACAATAAATGTTGGTTTAATTCACTATTCTGAGACTACTTTATTTTTTTTTTTTTTTTGTCCCGTTTGGATCTATAGCCATCAGAATTGTTGTCTTGAGGCCAAGAAAGATGGCAAGCGGATTTATTTTACCAAGTGGATCATCATGGCCTTGCCATATTGGTCCATTTGATTGACCTTTATTATAATTATGAATTTATTTTATTTTCAGTTGCAAACGGGACAGACATAACTGTGGGACAGGACAGGGAGAAAGAATGAAAGAAAGAGAGGGAGAGAAAGAAAGAAAACCAAAGGGGGGAAGAGACGGTGAGAAGGGGGGGAAGAGAGAAAAAAAAACAAACAACAAAAAAAAAAACTCCTGGGTCACCTGTATGGAGAAAAACAAACAAACAGAGGAGACAGCAAACAACAAAGAGCAACATAATAATAGAAAAAAAAAAGCACCATCACAATAAACTAGCTAGCCATAGATATCAATAGTTACTAAATAATAAACGATATTGTGCAGCACGCAGGATAGACAGCGCACAGTGTGCTTTGAGGCAGCAGCCAAGAAAGCTGTAGTCCGCGTCTGTGAATACCCATGTGTACACCTGTGTGCATACCTGTGTGGATCAGCATGCTTGCATTCCAAAGGTTTCTCCATGTGATAAGTGATAAGTTTTCAAAAGAGACAGTAAATTACAGAATGCTAGCAGTGGGTGATATTATACAAATGCTGTCATGATTTTATGTGAACATTTTGTCATTTGTAAACTATACATAACATTTTTTCTACATTGTAACTGATGTGATGTTCGACAAAGTGCTTTTAATTAAAAATAGGCAAACATTTCTTTGTTTCTTTATTCAACTTTTGAACAGTGGTATTTAGTAAGTACATATTCAGTAAATGCAAAGTATTTACATGGCCCCCTAAATTAAAACATTATGGGTTATTCAGAACAGAACTATGCTTGGAAAAATATTGTCCCATCAGTTGATCCAACTCCTCCACAGTAGCAGGTGGAACTTTTCTTTTTTGAGGATGGCTTCTTTTACCTGTCACTACAGATGGTCTGTTTATGTTTTGATCAAGAGCCTTTTTTTGGGCAGCTGAAGAGGAGAAGTCTATCTTATGGCCAACCTCTGGCTGTATCTTGGTCATATTACCCAGCAAAACCCAGTATGCAGGTTCATCTGTAACAGTCCTTGTGCCACAGATCCTCACTGTTGCTTCTACATTAAACAGAAGAGCAGTGACATGGCTGCAAGTCTCCACAACTCTAGTCATACAGCTGCAGTGGGCGGCTTCAACCTTCCCTGTGATGCTCACAATGACCTGTGGCTGCAATGCTGCAATTCAGTCTTTAAGAGTGCAGGACCTGAAACACACACAGACAAAGTTCATTTAAAGACAAGAACTATGAGCCAAGGCCGACACAAATGTGTTTTATTTACTTTCAAATCCATTTATCATAAATGTAACAAATAAAGTGTTTTTATGTATCCATCTATAGAACGCTGCATGTTATATTCTAAATCTGCATGTTTCTTTTTAGAAACCTATCAGCAAAAAATGAACCTAAAGTATGTAATGCAAGGATGTAATCACTTTCAAGAGGGAGAAAACATAAAGTTCAACTTTAAGTGACAATTATGGACACCTAATATGACAAGGAGATTCTGCAGGTCATTAATCAATGTATAAAACTAAAACAGAATGTATTTTTAGTGACACAGGACACAAACAAGGAAGCAAGATGTGTAATTAGGATTATTTATAATAAATATGAATTAATTAGGGCAAT
This sequence comes from Maylandia zebra, assembly GCF_041146795.1. Classification (NCBI taxonomy): domain Eukaryota; kingdom Metazoa; phylum Chordata; class Actinopteri; order Cichliformes; family Cichlidae; genus Maylandia; species Maylandia zebra. The sequence goes on from NW_027490041.1 coordinate 3,773,194, forward strand.
TTCTTTAACCATAAAGAATAACTAAATCCTTCAGGACAATGTCACATCAATGCACTGAACTCACTATGTTATCCCTCTAACAGAGCCTCTACATGTTCTCACTGTAATTTCCCCCTCACGAATGAATTTTTGCTAGCACTAATTTGAATGTTGGGGGGAATCAAACGCATTTTACTCGCAGTACTCAAGCTGACTTACCTTTGCTTGAATGACGGCGTACTCACAACGTGGAGGCTTAAAAATAGCCAAATCTTGTACCCAGTCCTTGGTGAATTGGATGTGCGCCTCCAGAGATTTATAATTGCGAAATTGGTGCGCCGTGTATGCTCTGACTCCACAGACAAGGTATGAGAGTAGATCATGCTAAGTCAATAGCGGTTTGGTCTTCAGGGTTTCTACTCCACGGCTATATTTCATACGGGTCCACATTTCAACAATCAAGTACCGTCTCTTTGCATCTGGACAGAATCTGTCTCTATACCGTCATTTTCTTTTGAGCTACGTTTCAGAATGGTTCGTAGCAATCTTGTTTTGATTCGTGACCTGCCAAGATGGTGCTGCGCTCCCACAATGCATTGCGACATTACGTCAACTCCAAAGCCCTTTGCTTGCAGGAGTGTATGCGCATGCGCATTGCCACGGTGGTTTAAAAATAAAGATATAATGAAAAGTAATTAATAAAAATTAAATATTTAAACATTCCCACAAATGTGCAATGAACGTGCAAAAACTCTCTTTAGTAGTTGTTGCTGTTTCTTTCTTTCTTTTTTTTTTTTTTTTTGAAAAATAACGACGTCTCTGAGGCGCGAAATCTGACAGCGAGAGGAACGGCCGGATACAGGAGACGGGAAGAAACAAGCCGATTATGTTCGCGTTAATTAAGTGGTTGGAAGATGTAAAATTCTCAATTCTGCCAACTGAACATATACGAGATTTTAATGAGGATGAATAATTAGCCGGCATGGAGGAAACGGACCTTTATTTCATGGAGTGGCGACAAGAAGCCAAGGCGGGTGGCCAGTCTAAGAAGCCTCCATCATCAAGCTAGCAGGTGCCTTTTCCCATATAATATTACTTTATTCTCGCTTATTTGGAACGGAAGCGTAGAGCTGCCACCCAGGCAAAAGAGAAATATAAATATATCACGTTATAACGTGAAAAGTTTATCGTTCTAACAATATACTATCATGTTTGAACAACATGTTTGAACAACATTGTACGAAAAATGTACATAATTATCACGTCCGTACAATATTGTGCGAACGTGACAATTATGTATATTATAATAACGTGATATTATATTATACCAGTGGTTCTTAACCTGGGTTCGATCGAACCCTAGGGGTTCGGTGAGTTGGTCTCAGGGGTTCGGCAGAGCCTCCGCTGTGACGTGCACGGCTCATTTTGTGCACCAGTAAAAAACATATCTACGTCTAATTTGAAAAAAAAAACACACTTTATTTTTCACTAAAGAGGGGTTCAATGAATGCGCATATGAAACTGGTGGGGTTCGGTACCTCCAACAAGGTTAAGAACCACTGTATTATACAAACATGAAAAGCATAATGTTAGAACAATAAACATTTCACGTCATAACGTGATACAGCTCTATTTTTCTTTTGCCTGGGTGGCAGCTCCACGCTTCCATAATTTGGTAATCAAAATATGTAACTTAATTAATTATATTGTGACGTACTTTTGCCTTTTCTTATTATTCTGCCTTCTCAATAACTATCAAAGCCTATTCACATTTAATTTGGCTTTCACAGAAATCCTACCTCTCCTTCTGGCTACAGAGTACTTACCAAGGTTAGAAACAAAGAACAGTTATGCTTTATTAATGTTCGCTAATTACAATGTTCCACATTTCCTTGCTTTTTAAGTCATTTTTAGGCTTTTTAGAGTTTTTGTTTTTTATTTTTTTAGCAGTAATGTTTCTGCCTATTTATTTCAGCCCATGAAATCGAATGCAGATCTTCCTAATGTGAGATTTACATAAATGTAAGTAATTTTGTTTGTCATTGTCATTAATGTTGTTGCTGTTGTTGTTTTTGTGCAGTTTGCAATCATATAAACCTAGCAAACATCAGTCAGCACAGTGACTAACCTAAACAGATTCTTGCTTTATTCACATATATTATATGTAATTATATATACCTGCACATTGTACCTAGGGTTGCAGCCACTTGGCCCCACCCCATTGTTGTGACAGCCCTGATTGTACTTATACACTGCATCTGAACAGGGAACAGTCTGCCACATTAATGTATTTTTAAGTGACTTGTTTGTAATACATGAATTTGTTTCTTACAGATGTCAAAGTCTCAACCTCATGCTGCCCTCCCCCATCCTCCTAAAGTAAGTATTTGTTGTTGTGGTTTTTTATGCGGTGTCTGTGTCACATGCTAATCATAATTATTGAAATAACTGTTTTCTAACAGATTTTCCAAAACACTAGTTATGTTTGTTGTCATTCAGACCAATACTACTGCTTAGACATTGTTTAGTGGTCATGCATGTTTGACAAGCTCGTTATGATACCAAAACAGTAGGCCTATCACAATAATCGATATATCGACTTAACACACAGTACATGTACATGACCTCAATAATTGCTGATGATGTAATTTATGTGCCATTATATTTACAAAAATAAAATATAATGATAACAAAACAATAACATTAAATATCATTGTTTTCTATTTGTTAGAAAACTTACTATTTATTCAAGTTTTTAAGGTATCTAATATTTTGATTCCTAATTTCAATGATCTAAATACTTTAAGAATTAGATGTTGGTTTGTCAATTGAAAGTGTGTAGATCTTGCATTATTATGGTGTTATATTATGATTATACATTCAAAGACATAAAATGGTCTTAAAATGACAATGACATAACTTGTCGCAATTGTTTATGGGGCAATATACCGACCAACAAAAAGTCGTTATCGTAACAGGCCTTCAAAACACACAGTTTTATGATTGATAAATTCAAAAAATAAATACATTTAATTTCTCTGAGATTCTCTAATATTCAGTTACAGTTCACAACACAGCTACCCGTACATGCAGTATTATACTGTAAATATAAATCTCTGCATTTAGCATCCCACTAGAAGCGTCACAGTTACTGCCTCTTTTTTTTTTTTTTTACAAATACCTGTACTATCACTAACACATTTACTGTTTTACTTTTAGCCTGTGGATACAAATGCAGATTTCCTTAATGTAAGTTGTGCATTTTAATTACATCATGTTATTTTTATTGTTATTTATTTATTTATTTTATTTTACATTCAAATATTTCAAGCTTCTTGGTTAAAGAAGCTTGATTGCTAGTAGGTAAAGAATAGTTCACCTATAATTCATATTCCCAATTAATTTCTCACCTCTGATTGAATGCCTTTGTTTGTTTTCCTATAACAAAACATTTTTGCTGGATATATATGGTGAATTTATATGCATAGATACAGTCGTAGTGCTTGACACATGCAAACAGCAGTAGATGTACTAAAAAGGAAATAATTACAATCATGATGTTGATTGCTGATGTCAGTATATATATTTTAGAGGAATGTTTTGTTTTTCACCCAAAATAACTATATTGCTTCAGAAGAGATTTATTACCCTACCGGACTCTTATATATTGTTCTGTTTTTTGTTTGTTTTTGTTATTTTCAGGTTCAATGGTGCGTGTTCTTCTAATGGGCGCCTTCCCACTGGAGGTTTTGATCCACAGCAATTTAAAAGGTAATCAGTTTTGAAAGTCAGTTCAAATGGTTAGCTAATAGTACTTTAAAAAGCCTACAACTCTGTCACCAGTTTCTTTACCAAAAATTACCCATAAAAGTATCGCTCAATAGCATATGTAACCCGTGTAATTGTTACGCCTGCTGTTCTGCGTTGTGTTTTGGTGTTGAAGCAAGAGGCAGGAGACAGTGTCGAATCTTTGGCTCTTTACTGCACATCTGCAACACAGAGACACATGTTCGATCCGTGCGTGTCACGCGACTGCCCGTAACCCTCTCCTCCGGCCATGCTGAAAGGAGCTGTGCCCTTAATGTACATTAATGTAACGAACCAAATACAACAAATTATTTCAAACCATTGACTTAAACTCTCAAAAAACAAAAAGCACAAAATAAACAATATGTCACTAAAAAAACATCAAAACAACTTATAAGAACAATAAATGAAAGACTGCATCTCCAAAACATAAAAACATCTCCATACCTGCAACACAGAGACACATGTTCGATCCGTGCGTGTCACGCGACTGCCCGTAACCCTCTCCTGACGAAGAAAGAAAAGGTGCATGCTGTTGCAAAAGGAGAGACTGACGCGAGTAAACTCTCAAGCCGCTAGCGATACGGACTAGCTTAGCATGCTAGCATATTAGCCGAGTTCTCGGCTATAACTCATTATAATTGTGTATTAATGAACTCGTCCTCCACAAAACTTATCCCAAATGAGTCTCTTAACGATAAACAAAACCGCGGCGGTACGGTCGTATTCACACTGAAGCTTGGGATCCGAACAAACTTTGATTAACTGAGAGCAACGTGGCAGTGACTTACCTCCGGCCATGCTGAAAGGAGCTGTGACCGGGGCACACATGCACGCGCCTACGTCACCACGCAGCGCACACACGCACATGAACGCACACAGACCGAACACACAGATAGGAGAGTGAGATGCAAAAAAATGACATATTTATTCCAAAAAAGAAAGTATTTTGGGTGAAATTCACAAGTGTTTAACACATATGTTACATTCACCCCCCCTGAATTTCACCAAAATCACTTCACATCTGAATGGTACTGCAGTACCAAGAGGCACAACGACGCTGAACTACCATCACCTCCGGAACAGGTAACCCAAGGATCTTATCCCATAGTTCAGTTAGAAACTATCCATAAATGGATTAAAAGAAGTTGGATAGGTTGATCAGGCCTCCAACCCTTTCAGAACACAAAGGTGCAGCCTACACCTCATCAAACGTGGTCTCATAAAAACGCCCAGGGTGGGTGTCATGATGCCTCAAGCAAGTACAACACATTCATAATACGCAATGGGATTACCCAAAAAAAACAGTCTATGTCAGAGGCCGAGCCTCCCGTGGCGGTAACAGGCCCCATGTAATAGGCTTCTGGACCATGTTTTCTATCAGCCTGTTGACTGACTTTACCACCCGACCTGCTCTGGTAACCACTCTGCTTCGAACATTGGCATGGTCAGAGTCATGTCTTGGCAAGTTGGATGGCTGCTCAGTATACGGCTGACCAGAGGTCTGATTGATGTCTGAACCAGAAACAGGAACAGTCTGCGGAACAACAGCGTCCCCATGACAGGCACCTGGAACAGAATCTGTGCCAGACTGTGTCGAATCAGAGGTAGCGGAACAGTCAACCGGAGTAGGAAGAGCAAAGTGCTGGGCCTGACCAGCAGGGCTTGCTGGAATGTCCGTTGTGCAAGTCTGAGAATCAGGTGGGGCATTGTCCACATCCGCACCATCACATGAACCATGCTGACGATCCGTGGACTGTGAGGCATGCTCTCCTGCCGCGGAATCCACATCCACTCCATGGCTCAAATCCGAAAGGACCCACAAAGAAGTCCTTGCTGCGGTAGACTCTGTCCCTAGACTGCCAGGGTCCTCCAGATCCCCATCAGCACTGAGATCCCCCTCACTGGAGAAAACGTCTAAGGACTGACTTCCCAACGAATCCTGGACAGGAAGGAAACTCACGTCCAACAGAAGGTTTCTGTGTACAACCTTACTCTGGCCTGAAGAGTCACTGATCCTGTAAATGTGGGTCCTGGGATGCCTCTCCACAACAGTGTAAACCTGAGGCTCCCACTTGTCTGCAAGTTTCTTCTTGCCCCGCTCGCCTTTATTGGCAAGCAGGACGCGATCCCCAACGTTCAGAGACACACCTTTGATTTTCTTATTGTATTGACGAGCCTGATGCTCCTGCTCATTGCTGGTGTGCTCCCGGGCGATCTTGGCAGCCTCAGACAAGTATGACAGAAGAAGCTTGGAGTAGCCGTTAAAGTCCACCACAATGGGATCATGCAAAACAGACTTGAACATAACGTCGACCGGTAGTCGTGGGACACGGCCGAACATCAAGTAGAATGGGGCATATCCAGTAGTCTCGTGAACAGTTGCATTATAAGCAAAGGTCAATGTCTGAATCTGCTGCGGCCATTCCTGTTTGGCTCTGAGAGGGAGAGCTCGCAGCATGTTGCCAAGTGTGCGGTTGAACCGCTCCGTGCCCCCATTGCCCATAGGGTGATAAGCCGTAGTGTGAGACTTGGCAACGCCCGAAATCTGCAGAAGCTCAGAAAATAATCCACTCTCAAAGCTGGGACCTTGGTCTGAGTGAATACGCTCAGGGAAACCATATACACAAAAAACACAGTCCCATAACTTTCTGGCAACCTGCTTGGCAGTCTGATTCTTGCACGGGAAAGCAAAGGCCATTTTCGTGAAGTGGTCAGTTGCCACAAGCACATCAACAGAGCGCTTCTTTTTGTCCTCTGCTGACCAAAAGTCAATGCAGATGAGCTCCATGGGAGCAGAGGTCTTAATGCTCTCTAATGGGGCTCGTGCTGCAGGCTCTGGAGTCTTGGCAAGTATGCACCTTCCACAGCACCGAACATGCTCCTTCACATCCCTCTCCATATTGGGCCAGAAAAAACGTTGCCTTGCTAGGTGGAGGGTGCGAACTTGACCCTGGTGCCCTGCCAAATCGTGGACACCTTTCAAGGCCTGCACCCGTAAATTCACTGGCAACACCAACTGGAGTCTCTTTGTTTTGCTCACAGGGTCTCTCGTCTCCCTGTAGAGAATGCCATCCCGAACCTTGAGCCTCTCCCAGTGCTTCAATAGGGCCAGTGCCCTGGAATCCATACCATGTCTCTCACGCCTGGAAGGGTGCCTCCTGCGGGCTACGAGTGGCAGGACAGCGGAGATGACGGGATCTTGAAGTTGGTGGTCCTCCAGCTCATGTAAGGTAAGTGATGGCAGTACATCATTGCCAACTGGTTGCAACTGCTGAACAAGGTAGAGAAGGGAGGCAGCTCTATTCTCCGCAGCGGTTTCCCAGTAATCATGGTGAACCAAGGTAGCCGTGACTTCCGACGAACTGTAGGAATCTTCTGAGGTCAGAGCTGGAACAGGTTGTTGGGCAACCTGAATATTTTGGACACCAAACCTGAAAGCGTCCTGCACCTCATGAGCCGCCGCACCTTCTGCATTCCGCACCAAGTGCTCGTAGGGCTCCTGAAGCAAGCGTCCACCAATAGAATAGGTGAAGGGGTCACGACTGAGTGCATCTGCTACAACATTCTTTCGACCTGGGATGTACCTCAAATCAAAGTTGTAGGATGACAGCTTGGCCACCCACCTTTGTTCATAAGCGTCCAGCTTGGGTTTGGTCAATACATGAACGAGCGGGTTGTTGTCAGTCCACACTGTGAACTGGTGCCCCTTCAACCAGTGGCTGAACTTTTCAGAGATGCTCCACTTCAGGGCCATGAACTCAAGGCGATGGGCTGGGTATCGCTGCTGTGACCTGCTTAGTGCTTTGCTCGCAAAAGCAATAGGGCGTGCCTTATCCCCGTCGATAGGCAATTGTGATAAAACCGCTCCCAGTCCATCCAGAGAAGCATCCACAGACAAAATAAACGGTCGTGAAAAGTCAGGGTGAGCCAACACGGCACAGTTAAGGAGGTCGTCCTTCAGTTTATGAAAGGCCTTGTCACATGCAGGGCTCCAATCTGCAGCAGTCAACTTCCTGAACATGCCAGCACCCCTCCCAGCGTGACTAGTCCGTCCCTTCCTCTTCTGACCAGCCGTCAGAGCAAACAGAGGCTTGGCAATGGCTGAGCAACCAGGAATGAAGCACTGATAGAAAAAGACCATTCCTAAAAAGGACTTAATCCTTTTCACAGAAGGAGTGCAACCATCCTTCTCCATTAGAGCCTCCTTTGGCATCTTGGAAATCACTTCCACCTTAGCTGGGTCCACAGCCACTCCGGTCTGGTCGATGACATGACCAAGAAACCTGACTGACTTCCGCAGCAGATGACACTTCTTTGGACTCAACTTGAGATTGTTGTCTCTCAACCTTTGAAAAACAGCTCGGAGCCGGCACAGGGCTTCCTCTTCAGTGGGAGCAAAGACCAGGAGGTCATCCAAGTAGCAGAGCAGACTGGTGAAGTTGAGGTCACCAAAGATGTTCAGCATCATGCGCATAAATGAAGCTGGGCTATTGCAGAGCCCTTGTGGCATCCGGTTGTATTCGTAGAGGCCAACAGGCGTTGTGAAAGCGGTGTACTTCTTATCCTCCTCACACATTGGAATGTTGTAAAACCCAGAGGTTAAGTCCATCGTGCTGAAGAAGGCATTGCCCCCAAGCGCGGCAAGGCAATCCGCTTGGTGAGGGAGTGGATGCGCATCCTTAAGAGTCCGCGCATTCAACCACCTGAAGTCCGTACAAATCCGCAATCCGCCATCCTTTTTCCAGACCATGACGAGGGGGGATGCATACTCGCTGATGGATTTGCGAATAATCCCTTTCTCCTCCATGTCAGTGAGTACCTGCCTTAGTTGTTGGTAATGAGCAGGGGGTACTCTTCTGTAAGGCATACGGAATGGGCGTTCATCAGTCAGGTGGATCCGATGTACAAAGCGTCTAGCTTCGCCACAGTCAAGCGGGTGTCTAGAGAAGATGTCCTCATACTGCTCAATTAGCTCAACGAGCTCTCTCTTTGATTGTAAGCTGGCATGGCATGAGTCAATGTCAAGATCACCCAAACCTAGGGAGCACAACCTGTCATTCAAGTCGGCCTCAGTAGCAGCTGGCCCACTGGCTGGTACCTGGGCCATACTCGCCATCTTGCAGGAGTCCTGCTGGAAATCAAGGTCCTCCACCGCAAGGCAAGATGAAACAACAGCAACCCTCGAGTTGTGTTTCAAGGTCAGTGGTTTTGAGGAGAGATTGGTCATCTTCAATGGCACCCACCGATCACCCCACATGGATGTGATCACCCGGCCAACAAGAACGTCTCTCGGCCCAGACCCAGAGGTGCACGGTTCCACGATGATCGTGCTGCCTGGAGAGACTGGCACATTGCTGGGTAGCCTGCCCCATACCAGATGTTCACACCGTGGGAGTAGTGTCACAGCACGAGGCAGTTTCACAGTGCCAATTTTGTCGGGAACCTCCTCACCCCTCCATCTGGTGGTGCACGACATCATGTCCAAGAAGTGCTCATAGTCAAGAAGCGAGTGCTTGCTTCCTACAGACACAAGCTTCCAATAGTCATCAGAATGTTTCATAACTCGCATCAGGTACTTGAGAACGTTGGAGCCAATGATGAGCTCATCACGCTGGCCCGACACTACCAAAACTGGTACAATGCATTTCACACCGTGGACAGTAAGTGTCAAGTCATAAACGCACTTTGGGTGGGTCTGCTTCCCACCACAGCCAACCAGCACAATCCGTTCGGCAGTCCACTCACAAGAGCCCCAGCCTCTCTAAGTGACTTCTCGGCCTCTTCACTCATAGTGCAAGCCATAGACCCGGAATCCATCATGCCCCTCAAGTTAACCTTGTCATTCACTGCAACTTGGGTGTAGAACAATTCACTAAATGTAGGCACTACTGCTGGTCCCTGAACCACGACACGGTATCCCTCTGGCATTGTTGAACAGGTGTTGACATAAAGAATTTCGAGATCCGATTCATCATGATTGAGGGTATTAGGTTCATCCCCCACACTGCCCCTCTCCAAGTGTGGGTGATTCAGTTTTCCGAAGGCCAACCCTGCCTCGCGACAGCCCCGGCCTCCCGTCCCTCACGACGACTGTGACAGTCCTTTTTCCAATGACCAGGAGCAAAGCATGCAAGACAGAGATTCTCTCTCCTGCAGTGCATGTGAGTGGAATGACCAGTGTTGCCACAGACCTGACAACTCTTCTTAAGAAAGGGCCCGCGGGTAAAACGCTGCGAAGGTGCAGATGCAGGGACTGTAGTCTGCACATTCTGACATGCAATCACGCGATCCAAGAGGCCGATCAGAGCGCGCATGCCAGTCACATCAAAAGCTTGGGTGTTAGTCGAACCAAGCTCGCAACCAACTGACTGCTGACTAGATTGAGTGGACACAGTGTACGTTGGTGACTGTTGGAACTGAGGAGTAGGAGTAGGCACCGGACAAGAAGACACTGACGTCCCAGAAGGACAGGTTGTCGAAACATCAGCTAGAACAGGAGTGAAGCAAGCTGCTGTGGGCGAAAGCTGACAAGTAAGGTTTGAGGCTGGTGCTGTAGGCTGAGACTGCAAGGCGACACTGGCCTGCCCAGGCTGTGATGCCATCGCTTCTTGAGGCACAATAGAGCAGTTGTGGCTAACCTCTCTCCTCTGTGAGGTGTGGAAACTGCCCTGACTGCGTGCCCTGAGTTCACGCTGGAAGCTATCAATGCGTTCTTGAACCTCAGTGGTTGTCCACTCCTCAGCTGCTTTGATGCTGAGCCTGTTCAAGAGGATGGGGTCAGGGCAATACTTGATGAACATCATCGAGACCTCACGCCCTGGATCCTCAACATTACGCCCCTGCCTACGCAAGCACTCGTCAGCAGCGTCAATAGCATTGTTTAGCCTTATCCAATATTCCATCACTCCCTCATGTTGTAATGGTTTCGTGTTATAGAAGTCAGCCATAGGCATAGAAGAGTAAGTCAATACACTAAAGTGCTGTTTCAGAATGTCAAATATCAAATCAGGAACCTGGACATGGTCAAGTGAGGGGTTGTGACGTAGGGTGACCCTCACTACATCCTTAGCCTTCCCCATCAACCTAGCCAATATGTCACGTGATCGCTGATCTGTTGGTGTGTTGCGTTTTACAAAGTACATTTCCATCATTTCAACCCATTCATGAATGGAAAATTTATCACTGCCATCACCCCTGAAAACTGGTGGCTCCTTGACGTCTGATTGCAAGACGAGTTTCACCCCAGACAAATTTAGCTCAGGGGGTCCCTGCTCAGCCTTAGAGCTTTCAGTAGGCATACTGGTCCCCTTATCACCTTGCAGCTGGGCTACAATGGACTGACAGATCTGATTGGCCAAATCTGAGATGAGTGTACTCAACTCAGCACTGCCAGCTGTCTGCGGGGTCTGAATGTCACAGGGGGGAACCTGGAGACGAGTGGAACAAAACTTGGGAGCAAATGACACACCAACTTTAGGTGTCTGAACCCCATCCCCAAGAAACCACCCTCGCCCCATACCAACATTAGAGGAAACCTCCCCATCAGGAACACCAGTTGCCTCTGAACCAGATGCTGACTCCATAATGATGAATAAAGCACAATCACAAGAAACAAGATTCCAAATAGTGCAACTGAACAAAAGCAAACACAGTATTCTTAACTAACACTTAATGTTATTCAGGATGAGAATTGAGCAGATTAAATGTCCAAGCTCATTCAAAAAGTCCCACACAAGTTAGGAAAAGCAACCAACTTGGAACGAGGGCAATTATGAAGAGCTCCCCACGGTGATCGAGATGACGTCGATGCTTGATGAATCCAAAGGGTCACGGCACCAATGTAACCCGTGTAATTGTTACGCCTGCTGTTCTGCGTTGTGTTTTGGTGTTGAAGCAAGAGGCAGGAGACAGTGTCGAATCTTTGGCTCTTTACTGCACATCTGCAACACAGAGACACATGTTCGATCCGTGCGTGTCACGCGACTGCCCGTAACCCTCTCCTCCGGCCATGCTGAAAGGAGCTGTGCCCTTAATGTACATTAATGTAACGAACCAAATACAACAAATTATTTCAAACCATTGACTTAAACTCTCAAAAAACAAAAAGCACAAAATAAACAATATGTCACTAAAAAAACATCAAAACAACTTATAAGAACAATAAATGAAAGACTGCATCTCCAAAACATAAAAACATCTCCATACCTGCAACACAGAGACACATGTTCGATCCGTGCGTGTCACGCGACTGCCCGTAACCCTCTCCTGACGAAGAAAGAAAAGGTGCATGCTGTTACACAAAAGGAGAGACTGACGCGAGTAAACTCTCAAGCCGCTAGCGATACGGACTAGCTTAGCATGCTAGCATATTAGCCGAGTTCTCGGCTATAACTCATTATAATTGTGTATTAATGAACTCGTCCTCCACAAAACTTATCCCAAATGAGTCTCTTAACGATAAACAAAACTGCGGCGGTACGGTCGTATTCACACTGAAGCTTGGGATCCGAACAAACTTTGATTAACTGAGAGCAACGTGGCAGTGACTTACCTCCGGCCATGCTGAAAGGAGCTGTGACCGGGGCACACATGCACGCGCCTACGTCACCACGCAGCGCACACACGCACATGAACGCACACAGACCGAACACACAGATAGGAGAGTGAGATGCAAAAAAATGACATATTTATTCCAAAAAAGAAAGTATTTTGGGTGAAATTCACAAGTGTTTAACACATATGTTACACATATAATTGTAGTTCAAATGTTTAGTTGTACAAATATCAAATTTTTGGAAATCTAAAACTAGTCAAACACTCAAATGTTCATGCTTTTTATAGGAGGACAGAGCAAAACGGACATCGGCGCAGAGTGAAGAACTGCCCTTGATAAGGACACTATGACAGCCATATATAGTAAGTGAAGACTTTCTGTGTATCTAAAATTGCATACAGCACAAGTAACTTACTTTGCAACCATTAAAATAGGTTGTAAAGTAAGTTACCAATACAAATAGGTGATGATGCATTGTAGTGGTTGGTCTCAGACAAAGAAGGTCAACAGATTTATGAATGCTGGAAGGTAAGGAGAGACGACCAAAAGGGGTGTTAGCATTACTGTAATGTGAACTGGATAGACTTCCCATCTAGGAAAAAAAAGAGGTAAAATTATGCGTAAAATATATCTGTATTAATATCTGTATCTGTATAAACAGAAATATCTGTTTGCTAAATGAAGCCAGCTAACATAAATCACATTTTTATTTTAACTCTGATAAAAGTAATAGAACTGTGACTTTTGTTTGTTACAGTGGGGGTAAGGAAGGGGTTTCCCAGCGTGTCCAGAAGGGCTTTGAGGATTGCCGTGAAAGCTGGGGGAACTGAGACTGTGTGTATATATATATATATATATATATATATATATATATATATATATATATATATATATATATATATACACACACACACATATATGTATATGTGTGTGTGTTTCTTTTAGAATGTTTAAGTATGTAATGAGAATAAACTTATAAAATGAATATTCCTTGCTTGATTGATATGCTATATGTATGTTTTAAACATCAAATAAAGATTTCTTTCAGATGTTACATGTGAATGTGTTTTCTTAGAAATATATGAAGGGTTAAATTTATATTTTTTTGAATGATTTTAAATACATTTAAATTGTATTTTGAAATATATTTTATTAATATATTTCAAAATATACAAAAAATGGCCAAAAAATATATGTGCTAAAATACATTTTAAATATATAAATATATTTTAAAATGTATTTTAAAATATATTTTTTTACCGTATGGGCAAAGCTACACCAGAGGGTTGTGCTGTGTAACAGGTTGGTGCAGGTGGTGTTATCTACATTTGAACATTAGGCAACAGTCTCATGAAGACACTTTCTATTGTTCACTAAAGACCAACAATAACAGAGACAAAGGGAGAGCAGCAGAACTAGTGCTAACAATTAGCACTGCTAGCCTGCCCACCAACACCAGCTAATGTTCTAAAAACGATGATCAATGATTTTGCTGTAACGGCTCCAGCTGTCTGTGTCAGGGACACGTTGGAGATGAAGTGAGTGATCCAGTGACAAAGGTTTGGAAAGCTGCAGTCAGCTGAGACTAAAGGAGTCACCTGACCGAGAGACCAAATGTTTCACTGAGAACGTCCAGATGAACAGAATCAACCTTTGGGATAATCTGTTCCACACATCCATGTTTCACTTACTGCATTATATTTCCTCATTGCTGTGCACACAGGCCTGTGGCTTATAACCAACTCCAAGTTCAGACTCAGAGGCTGCTGAAGCTGTTTTCTGGAACAGAGACGTGTTGGATATAAAACCAACTCTTCTTTATGTGTCAGCACTGAGGAAAGGAGCAGCTTCGTTTCTAAGTGTATGAAGGACTGTAGCAGTGTGTGTGTGAGCTTTATTTCACAGACAGAACCATGTCAAAAACACAACTTCAGGTAGAAACAATACAAAATCAAAGAGTCTGATCAGAAGGATTAAACAGAGGAGTGTGGGACTGTTTTTTAACAGACAGCAGGTTAAGCCAGGCTGGAGGAGTAAACTGAGCCTCGGTGTGAGCAGCAGTGTGTTTGACAGGAAGCTGAGATAAACAGTCTGGAGCCCATTTAGTGCTTCATATGAAAGTGTGAGGATTTGAAAGCAAATCTAAAATCAAGCAGGAGTCAGTGTGAGAATGATTTGTGCTTTTCCTCAGTCAGATGCTGGGAGTTTCAGTTCATCCATGTTCAGCGTGCTGTGCTTTGTGTAACAGGAGAATATGACAGTATAAATCAAGTCTTCATGTCACTGAAAGCCTCCACAGTCTGCTATGGAGGTGCATCAGTTTGGATTTACAAGAAGAACATTTCTTAAACCTGCCACAAGATGGCGCTCCAACAGAAGGGATGTCCACAGTGTAACACAGACACACACATACTGTGTGAATGTGTGAGTGAATGGGCTTTCAACACAAGGCTTCTGCTGCTACCTTTAATGACATAATTAGCTAACAAGAACAAACTGTTAATTACCAGCAAAGAACGGCTCCAGATTTTAGCTGCTGACCATTTTGTGAAACGTTGATTACATCAGCTTATTGTTGATTTTTCAACCTTAATATCAGCTGCTTTAAAGGAGCCTGGTTCTCTCGCAGTAACACTTTTCTTCACTAGATGCAGTGCAGGCACAGTCTGTGTTTCTAAACTACACACTAATGTTCATTGTTGTGCAGCTAAATCCTCCCTCTGGATGGGAAGAATCCCTGTCAGGCTTCAAACACCTGGCTTGGTGTTCTGGAGCTAATGTGTCACCTGTGAGGACTCTGAGATGAACACACAGCAGACACTTCAGTTCTCCGTCTGTGTGTCCTCAGTTTCCCAGCATGCCTTGGCTGTGGTGGTGGAGGTGAATGAGGGGGAACATGCTGCTCTGTCAGCACTCAGGTTTCATACCTGGTGATCTCAGAGGACAAAGCGGCGTTACAGCAGCGCACGTTGATGAGACCTGATGCTCTGAACAGTTCAGACTTCAGCCTCACTCTGAGAAAACAAACGACTGACTGTCAGCAGCAACTACACCTGCTCCATCAGTGACGGAGAGAAGAACTGAGACTGAGAGACATACAGCTGCAGGTCAAAGGTCAGAAACGCCCGCTCTTTGTACGGGTCAGGAGTTAGTACTGCAGAGGTCAGAGGTCAGCTTGCTGACAAACCATTTGAAACAGTTTGGAGCTAAAAGCACAACAGCAGAGGAAAGAAGAGACACTGCAGAGATGATGCAAAATATTGTGTTTTGTTCTCAGCTGTCAAAAAGTGTAACACACGTGTTCCAGCACAGCCTTTGTGTACTTTCACTTCTCCATACTGTCCATTGGAAATCCTGTTTGTTACTTTTTGATTTCAGTCCATGTGTCCAAAGCAAACTTCTGTCCCACACTTTCTCTGCTGACTCTTCACCGATGCTCAGATGATCTCAGATGATTTCACCAGAACTCATCAAAATTCAGGCTCCACAGAAACCCAGACGTCACTAAACAAGCGTAACAAGCAAAGTGAAAACTGGTCGTTCAGCTTTATTGACCAAAGATAAGCTCACATGTCACCTCATGACACAGACACTTATTTCCACAGCATGCACGAGGACTGACAATAAGTGTCTATAAAGCCACTTCTATCTGCCACACCTGTGCTTCTGTCATGGTTGCTCTCCTCTCACTCTGTCATTTATCCACAGTCTGCCTCCCTCTGCTCCGTCAGCTGACGTCCTCTCTACACCACCTGCTGTGTTTTATCCTGCAAAAACACATTTAAGAAGCGTTGCACCGAGTAACGGGAGGAACTGCTATAAAATCCATTTAAAGGAGGTGGTGCTGAGTGCTGTGACTGGGGTCCCACCACTGACATCACGGGTGGAGGACATGTTGGAAAACTGCTACAAAGTGCTGTGCAGCCAGCAGAGCTTACAGTCTGTCCTGTGTGTCATACAGGCTCTCACACTTAGTGTTTCTGTGACACATTGAAGAGAAGTTTGTGTTGTTCACAGTTGTGCTTGTACTGAGTGACAGCTGACATGACCTAACAGGAATAATGTGTCTGTGCTGAATGAGAAGTAACACACAATGAAGTCTTGATGCATCTCAATCATCCAGGAAAGTGAGTCTGTTGCTTCTGTTCATCTGGACGCAGCGTTTTGTGGGAGAAACGTGTCGTCATCATCAGGTGACGTCTTCAGTCTCAGCTGCAGGTTTCAGTCTTACAAACAGGACATTTGCATAAAGACTGAAAGCAGCTGCAGGAACGATGGGCTGGGAGCTCCGTTCCTTCATCTTAATTATGCAGATTCTCAGGACCATTGATCAACAACCACTGATCCATGTCCATGAGTCCCATTCACAGAGATGTGGGAATGGCTGCAGTCACAGCATGTAAGATGGAAATAAATGAGAAGTATTTAGCTGAAGTGGATTTGATTTATGTTACTTCTTTTTTAACTTGTAGTTCTACATTGGAAGATTATTGTGATATTGAAATATAAAAATACATTTATATTCTATTATTTTCTCAAAATAAGCGTCACACTCGTGGAAGCCGGTGTAGCCGCCGAAACGCCTGCATTTATGGAGACTTTCAGCCCCAGGTAGGCCAGTTATGGATCTTGGGATCCACATTATGTCAGCAGCTGTTCTCCACCGTGAACTGTGTTCAAACAAACACGCTCACGCCTCACAGACGACAGCTTACAGTCTGTAGAGATAAAGTGACTTCGTACAGCCCCGTCTTCAGTCTTGTGGAGATGATCTCGACGCTTTGGTGGATGTTACTAGCTCCTGTGCAGTATTTTGTAAAGACATGATTATACCCCGTAAGCGCGTTAAAATTTACGCTAACAATAAGCCATGGGTCACTAAAAGTGTCAAATCCTGTTTAAGGAAAAAGAGACAGGCCTTTAAAGAGGGGCTGTTACCGATTTTCAGACAGCCACCAAGGAAATGAAAATCGAGATCTTGAAAGCAAAACAGACAAAAACCTTCTTGAAAGCAAATTTGCTGCAAAAACTTTTGGGTCTGCCTGGACTTGTATGAAAACCATAGCAGGGTTTCAAAATCCCCAGAGCAGCAGTCAGGTCATTTTAGATGTTTTAATTCAGACAGAGATTTTCAAATGCTTTAAACATGTTTTATGCTCGTTTTAGTTCTTCTGATTTCAGCGAGGATATTTGGGAACTGAAACAGAAACTGAGAGATACTCAGCACTTTATCATTGAACTCAGCGATGTTAAAAAGGCCTTTCATACAGTCAATGTGAACAAGAGCCAGGTCCTGATAATATTAGTGGCCGCCTAATTAAATCTTGTGCTGATGAACTCAGGCCTATATTTCAGGTTATTTTTAACAAATCCTTGCAAACACAACATGTGCCCTCTCTTTGCAAAGAAGCAGTCGTGGTTCCTGTCCCTAAATCTAAACGACTTCAGGCCTGTTGCCTCACTTCAGTTGTAATGAAAGTCTTTGAAAAAATCCTCAGAAATGTGATTATGAAGAGACTGAAGGTCAGCTGGATCCAATGCAGTTTGCATACAGGCCCAACAGAGGAGTGGAGGACGCACTTTTGACTTTACTAAATCTGATTCTTAAACATGTAGAGAGTAAAGGGACTTTTGCAAGACTTCTTTTCATTGATTTTTCTTCAGCTTTTAATACAACACAGCCCCATATTTTAATTAAAAGACTTTTAGAACAGTTTGAAATCAGGAAAAACCTGGTGGGCTGGATTTTAGATTTTCTAACTGACAGGTCACACAGAGTGAGAATAAATGGGGTTCTGTCTGACCCAGTGTTCTCCTCCACAGGTTCTCCTCAAGGCTGCGTCCTATCGCCCTTATTATTCACTCTCTATACAAACATGTGTCAGGGCAGACATGAAAACAGGGTCATTATTAAATATGCAGATGACTCTGTTATTGTCAGCTTACTGAAAGAGGGTGAAACTAACCACGGTCCAGTCATTGATGACTTTGTTCAGTGGTGGGAGGAGTCTTATCTCCAGCTGAACATATCTAAAACAAAAGACATGGTTGTTGATTTTAGGAAACAACAAAATGGGCACGGAGTCACTTTAATTAAAGGTCAGAAAATAGAGCAAGTGCAATCATATAAATATCTTGGGACCATAATCAATGAAAAACTGAACTTTGATCAAAATTGCAAATCAGTTTGTAAAAAGGGTCACCAGCACCTTTATTGCCTTAGGAAACTTGTTCATTTCCACATTGACCAAAAAATGTTAACTTTGTTTTCTCGTTCTTTTATTGAGTCTGTTTTATCCTTTTGTTTGGTGGCATGGTTCGGTCAGACCTCTGTCACAGAGAAAAACTCTCTGAATCAGATAGTGAGATGGTCCAGTCGTCTGATAGCTGAGCCACAGTCTTGTTTAGCCTCCCTGTACTCTGAGCAGGTACAGAGGATGGCTTTATCAATCCTTAAAAATGGTTCCCATCCTCTAAGGGGTGAATTTCAGCTTCTTCCCTCAGGACGGAGGTTTCTTTTTTTTTTTTTTTTTTTTTTTTTTTTTTTAATGACATCAGAAACAGCAGTATGCGACATTACGTGATGGCAGAGCTTCAGTTCATCCTTTGTCATTTTTTTTTTTTTTTTTTTTTTTTTTTTTTAATAAATAGGACAGGGGGAATGAATGAGAGAGAGAGGGGGAGAGAAAGAAAGAAAACCCAAAGGGGAGAAGAGACGGTGAGAAGGGGGGGGAAGAGAGAGAGAAAAAAAAAAACTCCTGGGTCACCTGTATGGAGAAAAAAAAAAAAACAAACAAAAACAAACAGAGGAGACAGCAAACAACAAAGAGCAACATAATAATAGAGAAAACAAAGCACCATCACAATAAACTAGCTAGTCATAGATATCAATATTTACTAAGTAATAAACGATATTGTGCAGCACGCAAGATAGACAGCGCACAGTGTGCTTTGAGGCAGCAGCCAAGAAAGCTTTAGTCCGCGTCTGTGAATACCCATGTGTACACCTGTGTGCATACCTGTGTGGATCAGCATGCTTGTATTCCAAAGGTTTCTCCATGTAATGATCTGCTAGGGAGTGTGGGGGGGCCACAGCCCCGTCCTCCAGGGTGTGAAGCGGGTATGGAGGAGATCAAAACTCCAGACATCCAGAGGCCCCCAGAACACAAGAGACCATGGAAGACCAACAGAGGGGCAGCCGCGCCACTGTCCCAGAAAGAGCTGAGGAGAGTCCCAGATGAGGGCTCGCCCAGCAGCCGCGGAGCAGAAGTCAGGGGGAGTTGCAGTGCAGCCCGTGAGCTCCGCCGGCAGCCAGCTGCGCCTGAGTGACCGAGCCCTAGGCCGAGAGGCCGGGGGCACCCCACCTCCAAAGGGGCCCGAGCGAGCCCCAGGCCCCAGGCCCCGACAAGCGGCCGCCAAGGAGTGAGCCGGTGTGCACCCGGACACCCACCCCCAGACACAAAGAACCACCAACACACCGACACCTGAGGGAGTCCGCCACCGGCAGGGGAAGTGGTGGTGGGTGGAGATAGGCCTCCAAACCTTGGAGGGCCTGAGGTGTCCCCAGAGAGGTGGCGTCTGATACCCAGCCTGACATATAGACACAGACATACAGGCACACACAGACACAAACATCCATTCCCACCCTCATGCTCTCATATGCACTCACTCCACACTCAACCAACGTGGAGACAGACATAAAGAGACGCTGTACACACAATCACACTCCCCAAGCGTACTCTACAAACCGGGTCTAGGTACCCTTGCCCCTGGAGGGGGGAGTTGCACCCAGACCCAGGTGGTGTTACCCTTTTCCCTGCGGTGGGGAGAGGCAGACCACCCCGACTCCGCAGCAGCAGGGAGGCCCCACACCCCAGACCGCAGTCGGACGGCCAACTCCTCCTACTAGCCCTCCCGCTCCAGCAGGCCGCAGAGAATGGGGGTGGGAGAAGACTCCAAACCTCCCTCCACCCGCTCATTGTAGTGTTGATGCATATGTGTTCTAAGGTGCAATTAAAACCCAGGAGGGCATGGAGCTACCTGCCAAGGAGCAGCAGGTAAGCGCATAGTCCCTCCTGCTAGCCCTCAATGACTAAGTGTATTTGAGAGGTGGGCAACGACGTCAGGGGTGAGGTATACACCCTGATGGTGATTTGGACTCCGTGATTGTGCCCACCCCCAAGATCCTATATGTATGTGTAATGAGAGTGTGAATAATGTGAATGTCTAAGTTGTGGGAAAAAATTGAGGCAGAGGCAGCCAGAAGGGGACAGGGGGGGGGGGGGGGGGGTAGCCTCCTCTGCACCCTGGTGACATACCCCCACTCCAAGGCCCTGCATGTGTGGGTGGTTGTGGAGGAGCGGGAAGAGGGAGGCAGCTGGAGATGGGGAGGGAAGGAAGGGAGGGGCAGGTAACCCCTCCCTGGGGCCAGCTCCCCCGCTGACCCCAGTAGGCACTCCCACCCTCCGCGACCCGCCAGGGAAGGGGGGCCCAGGCCCATCAGACCGGGGCCCAGTGCAGTAGCGCCCCCCGGCTCCACAGAGCCCTGGACAGTCCACCCAACCCCACCACAGAGAAAACTGCACCCACCCCACCAACCACACATCTTCCAGACTACATAAGACGGTAAACGCCCAGGCTGAGATCTTCCTCCACCTCTCCTGTATCTCCCCCTCCTGCAGAGAGTTCCTGAGAGAAGAAAGCTCCTGCAAGATGTGACCATCCCCCCCACCAGTTGAAGAGCCCCCCAGGCGGCTCGATGCACCGGCGGCACCCTGCTCCAGGGCCGGGCCCCCATGCAGGACGGAGGTTTCTATTTCCGAGATGCAGGACAAAGCGTTATAAAAACAGCTTTGTCCCCGTTGCTGTCACTGAATTAAATAAGAACTGTTTTTGATTCGAAATATTAAAGTATGTGTCACAGTGAGTTTTATATATTTACTAAGTATGTGTGTTTTTAAAGGGATGTCAAATGCTGTCATTTTTCTATAAAGCAAATTTACCTTGCCTTTGGGTATAAATAAAGTTACTTAAATAAAGTTACCTTACCTGCAGACGCTGTGCGCAGAGGTTCAGGAGCAGAAGTCCCGTTGTAAACATATCACGGCAGACCCGACGATGTTTGCATGAACGCGCCTTTTTTAAAAGTCAGGTCAAGGCTCCAAAAGCCCAAAGGCGATATAACAGTTTGTGTTTGCTACATGGATCATTGTAGTTCAGCTTTCCTTTGTTATATTTCTTTAAGAGCTCAAAATGTGTTCATTACATAAATCAAATGTAATTTTCTCTGTAGCACTTCATGGATTTCATAAGCAACACACTGTAGTTGTTCACACAAAGCATAAAGGTAAAAACAATATACACAGTGTTATCTTCATTTTAGATGTCACAAAGTATTTGCGGCTCCCAGTGTTTTCCCGAACCCTGACCCTTTGCGTGGAAACCGGGTCCAAAAGGCTCTTTGGGTGTTAAAGGTTGCTGACCCCTGCACTAGGCCCAACTGACACATATAATTGATTCCAAATACAAAAAATAATGTGTAACCTGCTGGAAGAATGTAGGAGGTTGAGACAGGATCTCAACACTTGGTGTCTGCAACAAAAGACAACAATATGTGGGCCGATCGTGGCTCAAGAGTTGGCAGCTCGTCTTGTAATCGGAAGGTTGCCGGTTCGAGCCCTGGCTTGGACAGTCTCGGTCGTTGTGTCCTTGGGCGAGACACTTCACCCGTTGCCTACTGGTGGTGGTCAGAGGGCCCGGTGGCGCCAGTGTCCGGCAGCCTCGCCTCTGTCGGTGCGCCCCAGGGTGGCTGTGGCTACAAGCTTGCCATCACCAGTGTGTGAATGGGTGGATGACTGGATGTGTGAAGCACTTTGGGGTCCTCAGGGACGAGTAAAGCGCTCTACAAATACAGGCCATGTAATGGCAGAAACATTCTCTAGTGTAAATCCTGACTAGTTCATTAACTACAGATCAGTTTCAGTGAACATTATTCACAGAGGGATCTGAGTTCCTTATACCAGACTCTACAGAAACTGTAACACTGTACAGCTCTGCGACTCAACAATATGACAACAATGTAACACACACTAGAATCATCAAATAAAGCCCCACTAACCACTAGAACTAGAACTAACTAACTAGCACTGGACACTTGCATATTAGAGATTTCTACCACCATAGGAGGCGAGATATCATCCTTGAACCAGAGCATCCAGCCCTCAATTTCGGACATAAAAAGCGACGTGGCCAGGCATGATAACACTTTGACTGAACTGCAGGACTGTGCCTCGAACCACTCTGACACCATCGCCACTCTCCAGGCCACTGTGGAGCGTTTGTCTGCGGAGGTAAAGAAGTTAGATGAGAGATGTGGAGCTCTTGAGGCACTCCAGGAGGAATAATTTAAGAACTGCAGGAATACCAGAAGGCACAGAGGGACCCAAGATGACTGAGTTGGTTCACACCTGTTGGCGGAGGCGCTATCTCTCGAGGAGAAGCCACTCATCGATCGAGCACATAGAGCGAATCGCCAGCGTCCCAAACAAAGTCATCTTCCTCGGCCCATCATCTTGAGATTGCACTACTACCACATTGGTGAGGAAATTCTGCTGAAAGCTGCAGAGAACAAGAACCTGATGTATAAGGGTTTTTAAAATAAACATCCTCCCAGATTTCCCTCCCTCTGTTGGAAACGCAGAGCCGTTAACTCTACAGAAACTTTTTTTTGGTGTTCTTTATTACATTTTTTACGGCGTCTTTGTCCGGAGAGCGCGTGGAGGTCCGACCTCCCATTGTCTCCCATTGTCTCCCATTGCATAATTAATTACATAATTAATTATGTAACCATAATTAAATGGTTACATCCATCTTTAAACGTCCACACTGATGAAGCAACGACAGGTTTGAAGCCTCTGTGTTTAACATCACTGGGGCTGCGCTGTGACCATGATCATATCCTATCGTCCTGCACACCTCTGTTGCTTGTGCAGCTCGCACACAAGAATTTCACCCACATGTGCTGTACCAGTGTACCTGCACATGTGATGTGACAACAAAAGTGATTTGATTTGATAAACATCTATATCACAACAATTTGACATTTTCTGTGACTTTTCTGAATCTCGGGCAGATGAACTTCCCTGAAGTGTTTCCAGCTGGGCGTCGAGTGTTTGACCGACGCATGAAACGACACGTTTGTGAGTATTTGTGAGTATTTATCACACGGCGTGCTGCGGGGAAAAGCCTGAGAAATCCCAGAGAAGCTTCCTTCCTGCCAGTATACGAGCCCACCAACAGAGACAGGACCAGTTCATCCTCCATCACTTACTGTGTGCACACGTAGCAAATGTTAAAGTTCAAATGGTGGTTTTGTTTGCAGGGACTGTGAGTGGATGGAGATCCTGGTCCTCCTCAGCTGTGAGTTCTTCCTCTGTCATGAGAACCTCAGGGGGAGAACATGTGCTCACTCTCAGCTGCTTTAACAGGAAAGAAGCTCTTTTAGATCAAAGCTGAGAAACTGTTTGTAACAGCGAACTCTGTCACCTTTCTCTCCTCAGCCTGCTGCTGGACAGGCCCATGAAGCTCTGCTGTAAAGGCTTCCATGTCCCAGGCTTCACCTTTACCTGCTGACCAACGGGAGGCGTGGCCAAAACAGCGATGGGGAGTGGAGCAGCAGGTAGCAGAGGTGAGCCTCTTGTATGCAGCCTGTTATCTGTGGGACCAGGGAGGACGTGACACAGATGTTGCTGATTCAACATCTGTGTGACAGCTGGAGCAGCACAGTCTGCAGGAAACATCTGTGCATGTAGGAGACACCAAGGTTTACATGGTGGAAGCAGACGACTGACTCAAGCAGCCTCACATCACAGGCTGCTGGCTACAAGCACATGACCACAGTGACTGGTTTCACTGGTGTCTGTCCCAGTCTGTGGCAGAGACACAGGAAGTCACAGACAGCCTGCACACAGCGTTTCCTCTGGAGTGTGTTTCACACCCTGTTTGTGTTTCTCACTAACATGTTGTAGTTCTTCCTGCACACAGCAGCACTTTGATCATTTCTCCTGCTTTTCTTCCTTTTCTAGCTTTTATACACTGACAGTAACACAAAACTCCAAAGTCATCATTTGAGGAGCTTCTTAAGAGTTTCTGTGAGTTTAGTGAAGTCAGCCTCTCAACAATAAGTGTGTGTGTGTTGATTATCTAATGTTCAGAGAGGACTGCACTGATGTAGCATCCAGGTGAGCAGCTTATGAGCCAACAGGGGGAATTTAGCTGTATTATTGTTGTTTAAATGTAATAATTTATGATTTCATGTTCCAATATTTCACTTTTCCCAACGTTTTGTTATCATTTGGTCTGAAAACCATGACAAACAGCAGTGTTACAGTTGTTAGCATTAGCTGCTATAGAGCACTCAGTCACTGTATTGGTGTTAGCGACATGAACATATCTGAGCTAACTGTGTGTTCCAGATGTGCAGCAAACCCAACTGTCCCTGTGTTTTCCTGCTGTAGACATTCTCCCCATGATGCTGACGTCCTCTGGTGGGACGAGCTCACACGTTTATGGATTCAGATGCTAACTGGACCAGACTGGTGTCA
Organism: Maylandia zebra; assembly: GCF_041146795.1. Taxonomy (NCBI): domain Eukaryota; kingdom Metazoa; phylum Chordata; class Actinopteri; order Cichliformes; family Cichlidae; genus Maylandia; species Maylandia zebra. The sequence goes on from NW_027490041.1 coordinate 3,798,139, forward strand.
ACCTTTGTGCTATAGAAGCAAATCAAAGAAGAACCAGTTGAACCTGAGCTGTCTGTAGTGGTGACACCAACACCATGTCACCTGCACATGCTGACCCAGGGTCAGTGTTGAACCTATAAGCTGTGTCCTCACAGTTCAATATGTCCTCACTGCACAGGTCAATGACATCAGAGCTGTAATGTTGTTCCCGTCTCAGTAAAACTTCTGGCATAAGGTGACTTTTCTGGGTGATTCCTACTCCAGGGTCACCAGTTTGAATCCCTCTGTTACTGCTGGGAACGTGCTGCTAAAGTGCCCTTGAGCAAGGCCACGTCCAGCTTATGAAGCCAACCCTGGGCTCTGCTTGCTGGCAGTGACAGAGTAGATGAAACAGCTCAGTGGATGCTAACTCACAGCTAACAGCGCTCTGTCATGGATAAGTGAAATAAAGCTGACCGACCCACAGCTGCACACAAACACCTCCAACACCTACAGGTCAGCAGGTCCACTGCTGTCTCTGATGGGCCCAAACTTTGCTTGTTCAGCGTTTGCTGCTGCTGACTTTGAAAATCACACCAAACATGGAATCAAATATATGTCACAGGCTGGGTCTCTGACCCAGCGCTCTGAGTTCTTTTTGTATTTTTCTCATTTTTGATATGTTAGTAGTTTTGGTGTTATTTCTTATTTGCCTTAGTTTTGGACGATTATTGGTTATTGTTTTGGGGTTTTCTATGTTTTGGGTTCTTGTGTTTATTCATCACGTATTAGGTCTGTTAAGTTGTGTTGTCATGTTTAGTTTTAGTATTTCCTGTTTTATTTTGACAATGTCATGTGTTCTTTGTTCATTGTATTTAGCTTTCCTCTCCTGGTCCTGTCATTAGGTTTATGTCTGTCAGCTGTTCCCCCATGTGTCCCCACTTCCCCTGATCACCTCATGTCTGTATTTAAGCCTTTTGTTTTCTTCATGCCATCGTCGGTTCGTCTGTTTACCTCAACCATAGTCCTAGTTTTCGTCTGTTTATTCCACGATAGTCTTAGTCTGTTTCTCTCGCCAGAATTACAGTTATAGTCTTAGTCTTTGCCTGTTATTTTCCACCTCAGTTATAGTTATAGTTTTTGGTCTTAGTACCTTATAGTGTTTTTGTTTCTTAGTGTTTTGACAGTTTGCTTTGGTTTCCTGGTTTTCCCTTGCCGTCATCATTAAAGGATCACTTTTCTGTTCACACTTACTACTCCTCGTCCGTCATCTGCTTTTGGGTCCTGTTTCCATACACATCGGCGTACCCCGCCGTGACAATATATCGACTCAGCTTAGACTACAGAGAAGCTCGGCACTGCTCACAAAACTCAAACACAAAAGGCTTTTTAAAGACAACAATCACTTTGACAGACACACAAACACGACTGAGTACAGAGCAGCTGCTGGTTTGAAGCCACAGAAATGTTCAAATGTTTAAACACACTGCAGCGTTGCAGCCGTGATGCATTTGTGCTGCTAAGGCCACACACATCAGCTGCCTTACATTTTAGTACCAGTTCATCTCTGACCATGGCAGCACAGTCTTTCCAGTACAGTGATGTTGGTGGGGACAGTGGGGACTGATTGTTCATTGGCTGTAAGCCGGTCACATGGACGTTTAACTGGTGCTTTGATTGCTCTGTAGTCTGTTGTGCCTGTGAGCTGCTCCTAAAATGAGACAGATTATAATTGTCACCATTCTGTTAATGACTCTTATTATGTGCGCTCTCCTCCACTGTCACACTAAACACATTAAACCTTTATTTTTGTGTAAAGTCAGGATTTATTGGCTCTTCTTAAAAGCGTCATGAAGTGCAAAACTCAGCAAACATTATACAAAAGTAGATTTAGAAGCTGAACTGAAAACATTTAAAGTGACTGTCAGCACAAATCCAGCTGACATCTCCATCCAACCCAAGTCTTCATTTAAAGTCATTATAACTGTGACACACGTTTGTTACAGTATTAATCCTGCCTGATGCTGCAGGGCCAACATCATGAAACAGGCTCAGCATTTATTTCCATTATGAAACTTTATCATTAAAAACAAACCATTGTTCTGCAGTCGTCCCAGGACTGTCGGTCAAACGTTCTCTCCACATGTTTAAGGCTGAGCTCACTTTATCGTCTGCCTGAAGGAGGAAAGCAGATGTTACTAAACATCACAATAAAACATATGAAATGTGTGCACATGAGGAACGTCTGCACTGTTAAAGCCATGCAGACATCTTCACACATGAAGCAGCAACACCTCTCAGTTTAGCAGCAGCTGGTAAAAGCCACAGTGATCCTGGAGCCTCCCTGAAGGACTCGTTCATCAGTAACTGTCAGGAGGACGATTAAACCTGCTGCACACGTCCTGTAGTTACACACTCGGGAGGAAAGACGACGTCCTCGCTCTGCAACATGATCTGTGTTTCATCCAGGATGCTCAAACACAGATTGGTCTCCAAATATTAGACGCACTGGTTCTTCATGCGTTTCTACCTGAGCACTCAGAGTCATTTCTACAACAGGCCTCCTTCACCTGCTGGTGCCTCTGTTTCTGTGTTTGGCTGTTTCCATCAGTGCCTGATGTTTGTGATCTTTGATCTGTTCTGAAGTCTCTCTTTGTGACACAAATGTTGTTTGGCTTCTTTTGCAAACAAGGCAAAAGAACTTTAATGGATTCATTTGCTGATCTTACTGTTCTGATGCAAAGCCGTCCTTTCAACGCTTTAGAAAGAAAACCAAACAATGTTTTTAAAACTTTCCCAAAATGTAAAAGCTATTAAAACCATAAACTTCTGCTCCTTGATCATGTGATTCTTCTTCTAGACTGTCTGTAATTGTTATTGCTGATTGTCAATAAAGTTGTTTTTTATAAGTTATGTTGTAAAGGAAGCTTGTGGCGAGGGAGGAGGGGCGACTAAAAGCAGGTTCATATAGTGGGAAAGTCCTCAGGTCATGTGAGGATATTTACTGATGCGTCAACACTGTCAGATAAAAGAACGGCTGCTGCATTTGTTCTCCCACAAATAAGTTTGGTGATGAGTAAAAGAATTACAGATGATGTGGCAGTTTATACTGGGAGCTGGTAGTGATGTTACTGGCTTGAACTGTGTGGAGGACGCACCAATATGGAGGTATGTGGTTTGCTGGGACTCTAGCAGCGTGCTAGTGAGCACAGGTGATATGTCTTCAGACTCTAGGCAACATATTGTTTTTGATATACTTCATTTACTGTATAGAATCAAACACAGAGGGATAGAAGTGGATTTCTTATGGCTCCCTGTGAATATCGGTGTTGATGCAATGAACAGGACGATAAGTTTAAAAAGGTGCAGCAAGAAGAAGTCGTGCAGGTTTGACTATAAAATACAGTGAAAGTGAGGTGAAGAGTATAATGAAGGTAAAGATGAAGGACGAGTGGCAGGCACACTGGGACAGAGACGGGAAAGGCAGATATTATTATACAGAAAACAGTCGTGTAGAAGAAGCTGCAGCAGAGACCAGGATGGAATCTGGAGAGTCAGAGTTGGTCACACAGGCTTGAATAGCACACTTAAAAAGGTAAACATGACACAGGAAGTGTGACTTCTGTGGACCAGAGGAGACGTTTGACGGGTTGTTAACGTAGTCAGGATGCTGGATGGAAACGCTGTGCCTGATAGGATGATTACAGGCTGGACTTTGTCTTCCTGTTACAGATGGATCCAGGCCCTGGATGACTGCTGGACACACATGACCCACACTAGGCTGCCTTCATCCATCCTTTCCTCCTTCACTGAGACTCAGAGTCAGCATGTATGTATTTATCAGTGATTTGAATCCTTTCATTACAGAGTGAAGTTAAAGTAGACGTGAGAACACACTAATAAACACAAAGGGACACAACTACTACTCCATGATGTAAAGCTGAAGTATTACACAGCTTTATGAACCTCCTGTTATCCTGGTAGACGAGTACAGCAATAAATCTTTTACTTGAACATCTTCTGGCTCCAATAAGCTTTGAAATGTGACCATGAAGTTAGAGACACACTGACTGAAACCCACAGCTGTGACTGTGGATCACATCCACACACAGTGTAGCTGCTGTCTCTGTGTGAGCCTTTGCACTGCTGCTCGCAGCACCGTTATATCACTCAGCGCTCGCTGCTGTTATTGAATCCACTTTTTACTGTCCGTGCAATCAAGCTCCTCTGCAGAGCTAGAAAATATCTTCGAACCAGTTTATGTGTTAGGGGATCCTTTGCAGCTGTGACTGTTGCCTCTGTTTTTGTCCTTTGGTTCCTGGGAGCCTTTTACATTTCCATCAGCAACAAATATCTGAACAGGCTTTATTGTAGGAAATACAGGATTAAATAGTTGTCATTATTTATTAGATGTTGTTAAAGATGATCCGATGCTTGTTTAGTTTAATGCTGTGGCTTCAGTCAGCATCACTGTGCTGTATAGTTTTATTTTTCTGATCCTTCTGTTAAAGTTGCTGAATAAAAGCTGGTTGGTCTGCACCTCACCGCTGCCTCGAGCCTCCTTCTTTAAAGCAGCAGAGGCTCTTCATTCAGGTATCACAGCTCGAGTTGTTCTGCAGGAGACCCAGAGTACTGTCCTTGGTCCATAATGACATTAACTTTGATTCATGTCAACATGAAGCCTGAACGTCTGTGATGAACACACTATCAGCATCACTGACATATTTCATCATTTAAAAACACTTCCTGTCACCGTGGTGGTTACAGTGACATCATGCAGTTTGTGCTTTGACCTCCAGAGGGCGACAAATCAGCACAGACAGAGAGCTCTATTCAAACTTTGCTGCCATCAGGAATAATTCTTCAAATATAATCATCAGTGTTTGAGCAGCTATGATATCAGGGACAATCTAGACATGTGTGACAATACTGAACATGTCACATGACACACCTCAAACATCATGTGATCCACTCTCAGTCTGCACTTTCAGTCATGACTTCATGAATTTATGATCAGTTTACTCCTGAAATATTCAAATGCTGCAGGGTGAAGAACAACAAAGTGCTGACACATGTTTGTGTTTCAAACAAGAAAACCAGCAGAAATAAATCATCTTTGAACAACATGACAGAGATTAGTGAGTTTCCAACTTGCACTTGAATGCAGCACAGACAGATTCTGATGTTCGTGGTTGTAAACGTGTCCTCAAACGCCGCTCTGACTCTTTCCTTCCTGCTCAAAGTTCCTCTTTTCTGAACTTGGTGTTTGTGCCTGACGCTGATCGTCTCCGTGTGGAGCTCCGTGTGAAGGTAACGTTAGCAGTGTGTAATGTTTCCTGGCTAACATCAGCTGTGTGCAGCTCAGTTCCAGCACAAATCTGCCGCTCCATAGTTCACGGTAACGGACTCATGAGGTCGACCGTTAAACGCTCTCCCGCCATTTTGTCTGTGTGCGCGGATGTGTACGTTTTTGTTACCACTGTCATCTCATCAATAGCCTATTTGTAAAAGATCTCTGTTCATAGTTTAGTTGGATTTTAAAACTCTGTAGTTGGACAGTTTTATTTTGGACTGATGCTAAAATTCTTGCTGATTGTTTCTGTCGAGGTTTTGTACTTGACATCCGCCATTTTGGATGTGATAAGCTGTAGAGAGTGCGTCCAAAAAGAGAAACCAGAAAGAGAACCTGTTTTATTAATAACCTCTTGCAAATAGAAGAATATGAAAAAAACAACAGCAAATAGGATAAAACCTTTAAATTACTTGAATTTTTAAAATCACCATCATCTGTTAACACAAATTTGATCATTTCAAATTTGTGTTTTCATTTTCTCTTCCCAGTTACTTCTTTCTCATTCTCTTCATTCTCCTTGTCACCTTACGTCTCACTCCTTAACTGAAGTTATAGTTCTAACATAAGAAGTCCCACCAACGTCCTTTATTTAATCTCTGTGTTGTCACAGTTATTATCATCAGATCAGACATGAGACCCAGACAACAACATAAGTTTACAAGCTAACATCATGTCAGCTAACATTAGACGATAGCATCATAAACTTTAAATTACTTTGCCTCTGATCAACAGTTTGATTACATTCTCACATCACAGGTTTATTTGCTAAGTGTGAGTCCGCCCACATTAGATCCACTTTTCAGCAGGTGGAATAATTTGTAGTATATAGGTAATACATCAACAATGCTGCCGTGGCTAAGTTAGGAATATTTATAATGTCATTTCCAAAACTTGCATATGATCTGCAATTTGTAGCAGATCTACTGACTGTCACAGAGCAGCTGGAGCAGTCTCGAATGCAGGTCAGTCCACTGCTGCCCCCTGTGGCCAAGTGCCATAGCTACTGCTGGATGAACTCGTGACACATCTGCACCTGTTTCTATGAACACATTGAGTCTGAGTGGCTGCACTTACACTGGTGCATTCAACATATTGAAAGATGGCAGCAATGTGGATTGTCAAGACTCAAACCAACCATTGAGCAAAGACAGCAGGATCACTTGTTTCTGTTTGTTATACAGCCAGATTTACTCGTGACACACATGTGCAGCTGCTTTATCACCTATTCTGAATTTGTTTCAAGCACAATACATTTGTTACACATGTTGGGATATTGTGTTTGTTTTAAATGTTATATACCTGTGTGGTATGTGACTTGTGTTGCCATGACGCCAGGTCTCTCTTGGAAATGAGATTTTTAATCTCAATGAGATTTTTTTTTACCTGGATAAATAAAGGACTAATTTGTAACTTTCAGTGTTTTCCGGTCTTCCAAAAGAAAAAAAACCTTCAACTACATGACATGCAGTTGTGTATTTGTTTTCACCTTATCATACACTTGAAGTTTTACAAATCACCACTTCTTTAGTGAATATCATTTCAGTCTCAGACAACCTCGTTTCTCTTACAGAGGTTGAATGCACCTTCTGCGGATGGCGGTACCACACAGTGTGCGTGGACTTCCCCTGCACAGAAGGCAACTACAAATGCTGTGAATGCTAAATAAACAGAAACAAATGATCCCTGTTGTCTTTGCTTGATGATTGGTTTGAGTCTTGACAATCCACATTGCTGGCGTTGCATCTTTCAATGCCAGCAATGGCAGGTATCAGTGCTCAAACCTTTTGTGTTTGTTTCCAACAAGTTGCCCACCTCGGGAAACAAAAATGTGTTCTTTTACTTGTCAGATGAACATATGAGACACTTTGACTCTTCAGTGCAGTGTGGAGCCTAACAAAGATCTGTTTTGTGTCCCAGCTGATCAGCAGGAGGAGGAGAGTCTGACGGAGCAGCAGAGGAACATTTTCAGCTACTTGGACTCAGCTCAGCCACTACAGAGGAAACAATGAGCTCAACACAGAAGGTGACAGACAGAGCAGGACCATATGACCAAAGATATTTATCACCATATACATTTGAACATTTGCCATAACGATGTAGCTGACGATAGAATTGACACCAGACAAAATACTTTACAGCTGCACAACTTTATTAAAAACCCATCAATGTATTTTCACTGAAACAAGCAGCTGTTGTTTATGTGCATTAAAGTTATATAAAAATGTAACAGTGCAAATGCAAATTCCTCGCTGACAGTTTAACCAAAAGGCGTTTCCAGTGGAAACTGGCCGACACATCCTGAGCATAACCATGTATAATATCCACTAAACTTCAGAAGAGGTTATACAGTCGTGGCCAAAAGGTTTGAGAATTGCATAAATAGTTATTATATTAATCACTTCACTCACAGACAAGTATCTGTGACAGTGTGTATACAGATGTATCATATATAAGAGACAAATATTGTTCATTTAATATGTTGGTACTAAATGTGGCTCAATGCTTACATATATGTGTAAAAAGCAAATGTAGGAGCTGTGATAACTGTGTCTGATAGAATGAAGAGTAGACTGATATATGAAATATTCCTTTATTGGGTGAGAAAATCAGACCATGTCATAACTGCTTTAAGTCACACAGAATAGATATCAGAGCCTTAAACAGGCTGACTTCTGCTAAATGGGTCAAACTGGGCAGAAAGTCTACAAACACATAACATCCTTATAGAATATGATGTAACACTATAGATCAACTTACCTCAGAATATATTAAATTCAATTTTATTTATAAGGTTATAGGTTTTATAGGTTTTATGGAGATGCCATCCTTGTGTTTTAGTGGCAAATAAATTTGGCAGTCATCGGCATAACAATGAAATGAGATCCCATGCCTTCTAAGGATAGAACCCAGAGGCAATAGATACAGTGAAAAGAGCAGTGGCCCTAAAATTGAGCCCTGTGGGACGCCGCATGACAGAGAAGCAGAAGACGATTCGTAACCGAGAAGGCTGACAGAGAAATATTATTATTATTATTATTGATTGCTTATATTTGAACAATTGTGAAACCTCACTGTGGATGTAAGAGTGAAATTATGTGGATATCTTGAATCCACTTTATTGTGTAATATTTTATGTGAGTATTTGACGGAAGACGAGCAACATCTGTTGTGGAAGCTAACGGGGTTCCTTTAGAATAAACAAACATAGGATTTATTATCACTGAATAATTCTGTATAAATCTATACAAATTATAGAAATATGTAATAGGAAACAACAAAATAATCTAAATTATAAAATAGTGTGTGTGTGTGTGTGTGTGTGTGTGTGTGTGTGTGTGTGTGTGTGTGTACAATCAGGAGGGATGGGCATGATTTTAGTGTTTGAACAGTCATGAATAGGGATGGGTATCGTTTAGGTTTTATCCGATACCGGTGCCAAATCGGTACTTTTGAAACGGTGCCGGTGCTCAAACCGGTGCTCAAACCGGTGCTTAAAGAATGGAGAACACAAAATTGGTCCAAAAACCTCTCATGTTCAGCTGGTTTTATGTAAAAAGATAACAATGTTAGCCTTTTCTGCAGCTATGGGGCATATATGGTATCACTCTTAGCTGGAAGCAGTGCTTAAACAATGGAAAAAACACAAACTTTGTCCAAAAACCTCTCATGTTTAGCTGTTTCCCTCTTTTTCTTTGGTCATTTTAGCCTTTTTGGCCAGGGTGAAGGGAGCATCTGCCATCAAACAAGAAGACAGCCGCATGTAGCTATGATGATGTTTGCTAGTTCACCTTACATGCATTAATGTAATAACGTGGTTAGCCTACTCAACGTAAATTACACGCGAACAACAGAGAAGAACGGCTGCTGCTGCCATCAAATACGGCGCATTTCTCGGCTTTTAAAAAAAAACACGCTATGCATCGCCAGGTGTTTCATCGGATTTGAGGTGTTACCTCCTTTGACAGTATCACAGTATCAGCTTAAAGCACTTGTTGCAGGCTGCTGAGTTTGCATATTTTGCTGTGAAGTACAGCCAGACTTTTGACCGCTTCGCCTTGGGCATTTTTAATCTGTAGCTCTGCTCTAACAGAACGTACGTACCTGGCCCCGCCTACTATCCTCGGAAACGTAAAATGATTGGCTAGAAGTGTATCACAGCTCAGGAAAAAAAAAGCACCGAAATAAAGCACCGAAATGTGCGCTGCTTTTCGGTCTGGTTACTACCGTTTATGTCAGAACCGGTGCCATGACACCGGTACCCATCCCTAGTCATGAATTATCTTTAACAGCAGGTTGGATGTAATGTGTTAGAACTACCAGCAGGTGGGGATGAGAGACCTTTAAGGTGTTTGGTGCCACGCTCCACCTTCAGGTTTAAAACTAGTGTTAATGGAGTTTGAAGGTTGAGTTTGTTCCACGACTGCATTTCACTCACTGCCTCTGTTTGTATCTCTGTCACTGCAGGACCAACATGGAGCCAGAAGTCAGCGCTCTCAGGAGGCCGACAAACCTCACAGAAGAAAGGGAGAGAAAAAACACACCTGTGATGAGTGTGGGAAGGGTTTTACTGTGAGGGCTTCACTAAAACGGCATCAGGTCATCCACACTGGAGAGAGACCGTTCAGCTGTGACTTGTGTGGAAAGTCTTTTTCCTTGAAGGGTCACCTAAAAACACACCAACTCATCCACAGTGGAGTTAAAGCGTACAGCTGTGATCAGTGTGGCAGAGCTTTTACTCACAGTAGCCACTTACAGAGTCATCTAGTTACCCACTCTGGAATTAAGGCATACAGCTGTGATCAGTGTGGCAGAGCTTTTACTCACAGTAGCAACTTACAGAGTCATCTAGTTACCCACTCTGGAATTAAGGCATACAGCTGTGACGAGTGTGGCAGAGCTTTTACTCGCAGTAGCCACTTACAGAGTCATCTAGTTACCCACTCTGGAATTAAGGCATACAGCTGTGACGAGTGTGGGATGGAGTTTACTCTGAAGGCTTCACTAAAACAGCATCAGGTCATCCACACTGGAGAGAGACCGTTCAGCTGTGACTTGTGTGGAAATTCTTTTTCCAGGAAGGGTTCCCTAACAAGACACCAACTCACAGTTCACAGTGGAGTTAAAGCGTACAGCTGTGATCAGTGTGGCAAACAGTTTACAACAGACGCACACTTACAACAACACATGTTTACCCACACTGTGGAGAGACCTTATCGATGTGACCTGTGTGAGAAGACTTTTAAAGCTCCACATCACCTGAGACGACACCAACAGATCCACACCAGAAAGAGACTCTACAAGTGCAGCTACTGTGAGGTATGTATTTATATTGTTATCTTGTCATTTTAGCCTGACTGTTTGGAACAACTCTGCTCATTAAACTGTGTTAGCATGTTAGCAATTCTACTGCATGGAAAAGCAGCTCTGAGTGATTATTCAGATTTTCCTTTCAGTTATGATTTTAGTATTACTGTAGTATTATGGTGGTAGTATTGTAGTTATTGCAGCCCAGTAAACTGAGTGTGTTAACTGAAACAGTCAAATGTAGTTGGACGTTTGCAGAGATGCTCTTTATTTCAGGCGACGTTCAGGATACAAATGTTGAAGGACTGACTTACACTGTCTTTGTGTCTTTGTTTAGAAGCAGAGCGACACAGATGGATCCAGTTCTCAACCCTGTCATCACTGTGGTGGTGGGAAAGACTTTCATTGTGACCTCTGTGGAAAAACTTTCAGTCAGCAAAATACCCTAAAAGTACATCAACGTAGACACACTGGAGACAAACTGAAATACTGCAAAGAATGTGGGAGAAGCTTCACCACAACAAATCACTTAAAACAACATGAACTGATTCACAGTGGGGTTAAAAAGCACCTCTGTGATCAGTGTGGGTCATCCTTCACCACTGCAGGTCAGCTTAAATCACACAAACGAGTCCACACAGGAGAGAAACCACACAAGTGCAGACACTGTGAGAGAAGCTTCTCACAGTCAGGTCATCGTAACATTCATGAACGTACACACATGGAAGGAAACTACAGCTGTGACCAGTGTGACAAGAGCTTCAGGAATCTCAGTTCATACTCTGAACACAAACGATCCCACGTTACTAATAAACTGTTTCACTGTTACCAATGTGCCCAAACATTCACCTCATTGTCTGCTCTGTGCAAACATCAGCGCGATCACTCAGGGCTGAAATCACTCCCATCACTGGATCACAGTGAATCTGAAGACACAGAAAGATCCTCTGGTTTCTGTGTCAGACTCAAAAAGCTTGAGATCAGGCTCCACAGAGTTCAGATAGAATCATTTAAACTTGTGTTGAACTGAACTGGTTGTTGGGCTGAACTTCTACATAATACAGATCTACATGGGATCTTCTTTTCTGTTTTTTACTGAGTCAGTTTTGTCCTTTTTTCTCTGTCCTGGTTTTGCTCATCTGTAAATGATTGAAACTCAGTCAAATAGTTCATTGTTCTCCAGCAAAACGTTTTGGAAACTCATGTTTAACCTTTAAAACTCTGACATGTTTTAGCACACAAGGCTTCATCGGGGAGTTCACTCATGATTGGACCATGAGAACAAAGGTTTTTAGTTCTTTCAAAGAGAGTCTTGGAGATGTTTGATGTTTCTGTTTTTCTGAAACCACCTGAAAGAAAAACTATTTTTCTTGCTTTATGTAGTGTGGAAGTTTTTAATGTTTCTTCATCTGTGATGTTCTTGAATGTGTTCACGTGAAGATGGTACAAATAAACTGTCCTTTCAGCTTTAGCTCCTAATTTATTCATTATTTATGGATGTGGCACAGCAGCCGTCTCTTGATTAACACATGGAGGGCTCAGGATCTAATGGTGTCGTCTCCCTAATTTGCCCACTCAGTAAATCTCACTCATGGCCAAGAAATTGAAATAAACCTTGTTTCCCTGCTGGATAGTGATCCACTGTAACTCTGCTCCTCCTTCCTGTTTAGGATTTCTGTGGCTGAAGTAAAATTCCCTCCATCCATCACTTATCCCAGCTAACCCAAAGTGAAATAAAGTTTTGCTCGTCTTAAAAAAGCATTACAATAATGGGCATTACCAATGCAAACTGAATGATACAGAAGATGAAAGAAGAGACTTTGATCAGTTAATAAAGCTCATGATCTGGATTCATTGTGGCTGCTACACAGATACTTCTGGGTCACTTCTCTCAGTTAGGAACCTTCCTCACCAAACTGACTGTTGGACCACACCCCTGGTTTCATGAGAAATTGTTTCAGCCATAATTTCTCTTCCTGTATTTCAGAGTAAAGACTGAAGTGACAAATGGAAGCATGTTTAAAAAACACAATGTGAGAGAGACGTTGAGGTCCTTAGAAGTTACCCTGGGTTTTTCTGTCACCCTGCTAGATGTTACACACCTTGTTATTGGACTGATTTCTACTGCTGGACTACTCCTGCGGAGAGTAACAATACTCTTACTAATTAGCTCCCTTTCACAGCTTTGGGGATATTTATTTTTGTGTTTGCAGCGCTGTGAGCCAGAACAGCGAGAGAAAAATCTGCAACAGCGACGAGCCGAATGCTTACGTGAATCGCAGCAGCTGCTCATGTGCTACGCTGAATTAGAGGATATCTTTGCTCTGGATTTCTATTTCTACTTTTTCATTTCTATATGATTCTTCTTGCATCTAAACAAAGATGATTCAATTTGCTAAATGTTGATGGCTCTTCGTGCTCAGGTGTAAATGAGACGTAATATTTGCTCTTGGTTTGGTTCTCCTGTACAGAACCTTGCAGTACAACAGAAACCTAAAAACATTATTTGTAGTTGTTATTCTTAGTTGTTCTGCTGCCTAAATACCACAGGGTCTGATTATGAAGTTATTGAGCTGCACATACGTTACGACCTGCTTAAGTTCGAGGTCACATCGTCTGTAGAGCAGCTGGAACATAATGAAGTCTACAAGGTTAAAGTTTTCTGTTGGGTCTGTGTTTCCACAAGCCCCGCTAATTCTAGAGACTTATTCATCATGAAGAAAACAAGACAGTCGATCGATCGATTACTTGCGCAAGGGAGGCCTCTCATCTGTGTCTAGCACGACAATGACCCCGATGATGGCCTCCTCTCGCTTCCTTTTATTGACAAACTTCAAACAATAGTTTACAAGACACCTCCCCTTGCAACCCCCTTTGGTTACAAAGACAAGTCACTGTATGTAAATGTATACCGTATTTTCACGACCATAAGGCGCACTTAAAAGTCTTAGATTTTCTTCAAAAAGTACGGCGCGCCCTATAACGCAGTGCGCCCTGTGTGTTGTAAGGAGGACGTAGTAGAGAACACCATGAGAACGCTAAAGGGTGAAGTGTGTGCGTTGACTTTATCGCACATACCTGTATAAAAGAACAGGTATGCAGAACATCGTTGTTTTAACAACCCTGAAAATGGCAAAGAGACACGCTTACGAAGCACAGTTTAAACTGAAGGCCATCAGCTACGCGGAGGAACATGGAAATCGAGCAGCGGCGAGAGAATTTAAGGTTAATGAATCGATGGTTCGCAAGTGGAGGAAGCTGGAAAACAAGCTCCGACAGGTCAAGAAAACGCAGCTGAGTTTCCGCGGACATAAGGCGAGGTGGCCCGAGTTGGAGGAAAGACTCGAGCGGTGGATCATCGAGCAAAGAACGAGCGGGAGAAGCGTTTCGACGGTCACCATTCGGCTAAAAGCAGTTTCACTAGCTGAAGAGATGAACATTGAACATTTCCAAGGAGGCCCGTCTTGGTGCTTTCGTTTTATGAAACGGTGCCATTTTTCCATCCGGACCAGGACTACGGTAGCGCAGCAACTTCCAGCGGATTATAAGGAAAAGCTGGCCATCTTCTGCTCCTACTGCAGCAAACACATCGGCGACAAACACATCCAGCCCAGCCACATCACAAACATGGACGAGGTCCCGCTCACTTTCGACATCCCGGTGAGTCACACTGTGGAGAAGAAGGGGACCAGCACGGTAGCGATACGCACAACGGGGTATGAAAAGTCTTTTTTTACTGTTGTGCTTGGCTGCCATGCTAATGGACAGAAACTGCCGCCTATGGTGATTTTTAAGCGAAAGACTTTGCCTAAAGAGAAGTTTCCAGCAGGAATCATCATTAAGGCAAATGAAAAGGGCTGGATGGATGAGGAAATGATGAAAGACTGGCTGAGGGAGGTGTATGTAAGGAGACCAGGTGGTTTTTTCCACGCATCACCATCGCTCTTAATCTGTGACTCTATGCGTGCCCACCTCACAGCCGATGTGAAAAAACTAGTGAAACAAATGAACTGTGAGCTTGCTGTCATTCCGGGAGGCCTGACAAAGGAACTCCAACTGCTGGACATCGGTGTTCAAAGTAAGGCTGCGAGCGGCCTGGGAGCAATGGATGACCGATGGAGACCACAGTTTCACCAAGAGTGGAAGGCAGCGCCGGGCGAGTTACGCCACAATTTGCCAATGGATTGTAGATGCTTGGGCTAACATGTCTGCTGGCTCTGTTGTTCGAGCTTTCGCAAAAGCCGGCATCATTTCCGAGGAGCCGCACGGCACGGAAAGTGACTCTGACGGTGAAGAAAGTGAACCTGGCATGTTTGATGGAGATTTAGCGCAGCTGTTCAATTCAGACACAGAGGATGAGGACTTCGATGGGTTTGATGATAAAAATGTGAGTACCAAACTTTGTTTTGCTCCTGCTTTATTTTTAAATACGCACACTTGTATGCTTGTGTGTTGTTGATGATGACGATTACTGGTAATAGAAATGTGAGTAAGGTACCGAATTCAGGTTTGCTCCCGCTTTATTTTTAAATACGCATACGGTACTTGTATGCGCCCTATAATCCAGTGCGCCTTATGTCTGTGTTAAATACAGTAAAGGCACACATAACTGAGACTGCGCCTTTTAGTACAGTGCGTCTTATGGTCGTGAAAATACGGTATATGTGTGAACTTCTGTAAGAATGTGTGTGTGTGTGTTATGTGAGAATTTGTGTGTGTGTGTGTGT
Organism: Maylandia zebra; assembly: GCF_041146795.1. NCBI lineage: Eukaryota > Metazoa > Chordata > Actinopteri > Cichliformes > Cichlidae > Maylandia > Maylandia zebra. The sequence goes on from NW_027490041.1 coordinate 3,813,481, forward strand.
GTGTGTGTGTGTGAATCAACCTTCCATTCAGGTTCAGAGCAGTTGAAAAGTTGGCAGTGTTCCCGGATGTGTTGCTAAGGCAACCAAACAAACGGTCTCGCTCTCAGTGATGCTATAGGGCCACAGTCCAGAAGAACGTGTAGCCAGTGGCATCACAAGCATAACCATTGGTCTCGTTGTTTATGTGAGCGGTTGTGTTCTTAAACTGCCACCAGTAGTTGTTGAAAACCCATGCTGGTACTGGGTGTGGTTTGCTCTGTTCCAGTGCGCTCCCTGTCATCCCACTCAGGGTCCACAGGCACAAGAAGATGCACAGCACATTCCCAGCCATTCTGATGAGTACCTGTGGCTCAGTTAGTTTCTTCACCGGATTGAGACGAGGGGCCCTGGAGGCTCCCCCCCCCCCCCCCCCCCCCTTTGTACCCTGTCTTCCTGGCACTTACTCCGAGCTGGCCTGGATGTGTGTCACCTTCTTGCAGTGCGCTTGATGTATCCAAATGTTTCTTCCGGCAATCTTCACTGCTGTGGTCGTCGTCAGCAGCATCCGATATGGACCTTCCCATCGTGGACTGGACCAGCACTTCCTCTCCATGGCCTTATCAACATCCAATCTCCAGACTTCAGACTCTGCTCCTGCAGAGAAACAGAATCATCTGGCAGATCATTTGTTCTCATGACTACTTTACTTTTAAACATTTCAAGCATCTAATCTGCTAATATGCTCTCTCTTCTGCTCTTCTATCATCACTACAGAAGACTGGAACTCTAAATGCTCTAACATGTGTAATCTCAAAGAGTCAGACCATTCTCTGTTGGAGTAATCCTCATGTACTTATTCTATACAGTCTAACCATGTCCTGCCTGTCTTCCTAAATCTTAACTTTACTGTTCCATTAGTTCTCTCTGCCTGCAAAAAGTTTTTTTTTTAAAGTATTTAATAATCCTAAAGTATAAACTAATTCTAGAGTGAGTATAACGACTGCTCATCTCCCTCCTGTTGAGACATGGTATAGCCCATGGCTCAAAATAGCAGCAGTCTTATACAAATTATTAGGCAGTATTGGTTTATCACACAGATAATAAACACCATCCTGCAAGCTCGCTCCTTCTGTAAGTCACAACTGTTTTCCTGCAGTAGGTGAGTGGGCCTATATGTCTGCTGATGTTGTACTGCTAAAATGTTAACACCATGTTTAACTACTGCTGCCTCCTTTGTGATCATATCTGCAAAAACTTTCCCTAATGCAACTGGATCTTTCCCTCACATGTGTGCTGCACATTTACAAAACGGCAATTCTACTGGGTAATAACACTGCCTCCAGCAGATTTTGCAAGAGTTTGGTGTGTCCTGCAGGTTTCCCTGTCGAAGTTGTCACACCTCCTCTCACTCACTGCACTACAAAGAAATGTACAGTAGCAAATGCATACTGCCTATCAGTGTATATTGTCTCTCTACAGCTTTACACGCTTCCGTTAAAGCTAGCATCTCTGCTGCTCAAGCAAACATGAAACATGCTAGTTGTCCTACACAGATAACTCTCTCTCACTGTCTGCTACAGTAAAACCTGTTCTAGTCTGTCCCTCTGCTGTTGTAAAACTCAAACCATCAACAAACCAAACCTTTCCCTCAACAAGTGGCACATCTATTAAGTCATCCCTCAGCTTACACGTCTTCTCCTCGCGCTCTCTACTCTCATGAGAAGTGCCCTCCTCCGTTGGCAAAAAGGGTTTGACAGATTCAGAATTGTGCACCACTTTATGGTAATATGTGTGGTTGTGAGAGTAACAGTAACATTAAAGACAAGTGTCTTGTAGGTGACAGAAATGTAAGTTTAGTCTGCAGTAGTAAACATCTACCTTGTGTGGAACTAACAATGTCAAAAGGTGAAATAAACTATTGAAACATTGTACAGCTTAAACTGCTGCACATACTGATCTCACGCATGGAGGTAAAGCACGAGCAACTAGAGCTAATCTTTTAGGATAGTAAGTTACTGGCTTCACTTGTGGAAAAAGTGCTGTTAGTTATTTTACAGTCACCTGGCATTTGTGCTGTTCACAGAACCACAAGTCCATCGTTGGACCTCCTCTGCGCTGTCACTTTTTGGAGCTTGGCACGCTCCCTCAGGTTCCATTTTCCAACGCTGCTGAAGATTTAAGGCAGAGCACGTCGTACACCTTAGTTGTCTTCCTTAACGTCAACGTCGAAACTCTTTCATCTTATTTAAGATTTGCTGTGCAAAGTCTCCTCGTGACGATCCTTTGGAAGCCCAGTAGCACAGCTCTCTGTGCTGAAGGTGATCTCTGATCCTCCTGAAGACTCTCTCCAGGCCTCAGCTTCCATCTTATGGGCGATCCTCTCAGTCACTCCTTCTCGTCATGGCACCTCACAACATCTACAAATTGAAAAATGACACTGCTCTCGCCACACGGCTTTTGCCACGTGTCAACTTCCCAATGAGACATGTACAAGAATGTTGCACAGTCTCCCTAAAACAATCTCCAGGGTTTGTCCCTTGGAGCAGCTTCACTCCAAGCTGTAACCCTGTGTAAAAACATTAGTCAGCACTTAAATGTTCAGCTTGTTTAGCTCCCAGCTCCTGTATCCTAGAAGACAAAGTCTTAAATTTAAAACAACTTCACATTTGCAACCAACTGTAGATCATAAGAGTAGTAAAGTATTCAGCATCACAGAGACAAGTATCATTGCAGGTTTATTTGAAACTCATTAAACTCCTACTTTTCCCATAATTTGTTCCAAATTATTTAACATCTCAACGTCATTCCACATTGTAATCAGTGACTTCCCTTAAGTTTGTCACTCACCATGAGCCCAACAGTGTGGTCAGATAATGAGCTCTATGTAACTATTCTGTAACCACTGCACATCTGTTCAATTGTCACTTGTCTGTCTGTGCTGAATCCTTTACAAGCACTCTTAAAGAAAAACAAACATCAGCCAAACACACGGTTCATCCTGGTTGTCAGGTGTCGGCCATCCAGATTCCAGAGGAGCTGTGAAAAGTCGTAAAGTTAACACTCGCTGTGGAAAAAGTAACAATGGTCTCATCACAGTATGTCTCACACTGCATTAATTTCTCCCCTGTAACATTCACATTTTCTCCAACATTCTCTCAACAACACAGTGCAATTTCATCATCAACATATAGCCTGTAACTACAGTTTCCTTCATACAAAATCTCAGTAATCCTGTGGTAGAGAAACATCATTAAGTTGTGTCCTGCTATAAATCACATGATCAAATCACATGATTAACCATCGGCTGTAAAAAGAAATGTAAATGTTAGCGCTGCGCAGGTGTATACACTCTTTCTCACAGTAATCTCTGTGAGCAACACAAGGTAGTGAATGGTACCTGGTAAATTCACAGACAGAGAATTGAAACTAAAAAGGTTAAATTTTCAGAGTTCACATAGTCATGTGACCCAAGTTTCCTCCTGTGGTCTCCTTCTGCTCCTGCAACAGAGACACACACAGAGATACATCCACACCTTTGTCAGGTGGGGGTTAACTTCACACAATGGTGTTGAGTCAGTCAGTCTTGTCAGCTTTTGTCAGTCAGTCAGTTTACCATTTATTTTAAAATTCTTACTCATTCACTCAGTGATTCCTTCTTTTGCTGATTGTGGAAATTATCGTCGCATTCGTTTCCACGCTCAGCAAAACGACATCATTTCAAAAAGAAAAAGAATTTAGACTGGATTTCCTCGTTGAATCCTTTTGGACAGGAACTTGTTTCCTGATTGTCCCAAATAAGAGCCCATTTTAATTTTGGAGAAGCTCACTTTGCAACAGTTTTCTCGACGACGCTTCGATTCTAATCATGCAGATCTGCTCAAACAGAGATCATCAAACAAAACTTTCAGTGCACCATGAAAGTAACAAAATAAAAGAAAGAAAATAAAGGAAATCAAAGGAAAGAAAGGCCTTGTTTAAGTCATGACACGTGTTCTTCATGCCAGGGGGATAAATCGTAACAACCCAATTGGCAGGTTCAACTTTAGTAATAAAAGACAAATCAACAGCCAGTTTAATCTCAAACATTCATCCAATCAGCCATACACACAACATACAGCATAACCCTGTTGTCTTAGCACATAATAAGTTTCTTCTCATGTAACTAATATGCATGTAGGGTTGGTATAGTTAATGCATCTTCAGTATGTTTTTGTGTTCATCTCTCATCACACTTCCATTATTCTCATCACTGCTTAAACAACACACATCTCTCTCTCTCTCTGTTTTTTTGTTTTTTTTAATCTGTACTTTTCTCCAAAACAGAAAGTAGCATTACAGCTGTTTCAGACTGAGAAACACCAAACACTCTTCGTGCCATCATTCATCCACACAACTATTTTATTTCTTTTCGTCCACTGGGCAGGTGACCTGCAGAATCACGTCTGCCCCAGCTGGATACCTTTCACACACACCATGACGTCAAACACTCTCACACTCACGGAATGGATCAGGAGAAAAACTTTCTTCATCTTCACACTCTGGGACAGAAACACCATATGTTTGTTTTTGGGTTTTTTTTGTGTTGTGTCAGGGATGGATATGTGGTTGTAACGTTTGTGTTCACTAACTTTACTTTCTGTTTCCTACCCTGCCTAGTCTGTCTTGGACTCAGTGCTGCTCCTAATGCCTCTCCATACTCAGCCTTTAATCTCTCCTCCACTTCTGCCTCTGCTCTCTCACGCTCTTCTCTGGCTCTCCTTTCTGCTAACATTCTTGCTTTTTCTAATGCTTTTCTACGGTGTTGTTCTAGAGTAGTTGCAGTGGATTGAGCTGTAGTTTCGTCCTCTGGTTTCACAACTACTGCTTGCAATATTGCTCTTTTAACATTCTGTGCTTCTCTCCTCTTCTGAGCCTGCTCCAGCCACAACTTAGCAACTGCTAACTGCAATTCCTTCCTCTGATTCGCTTTCCCTGTTTTACCTGCTACACTTACAGCTATTCTTTCTACCAGCATTTTACACTTAACTTCCACTAATGTCCCTTCAAATCCATATTTCTCACACCAACAACCTACATACTGCGTGCTGCCGGGTAAAAATTTCTCCATAAATTTTACATCCCCTTCTAAGGCAGACTTACACATTTTATTCTCCATTACAAGACAACAATCAGCCACACTCACGCAGACCACGTCTGGCCCGCACACACACACAACATAGGCCTATCGCTTGCATCTGCACGCACAGCTAGCGCTCTCTGTTGAAAACTCTCAAACGCCCCATATGGCGGAGAATTCAACCTTCGGACACTCTCTAACGCCCCCAAATGGCGGAGATTCCGGACTCCTCATGGCGGAGCTACCGAACCTAGGTTATCTCCACTCCCCACACGGCGGAGAAGCCTGCGTCTCTCTCACGCGGCTAGCGCGCTCCCGTACCTGCGGTCAACGCAGGGTCACGTAGCCGCTCTTTAAGGCCTTCTGTACTCACTGTTTGTTTACGTTCATGGGAAGAGTCTCTGGATCCCGTCAATCGTCATCCATCCCGAGGGGAGTTCAGGCGCAAACTTCCCGGCCTGGTGACAAAGCAAAGTGAAACACCAGGGCTTTACGTCAATCATCCCAGACGTTGCGGTGGCGTCCTCTCCCTCTCCTCGGTGGATGCAATGTGTTAGGCTCCGGCTCGGAGGACCAAATAAATGTTGGGTCTGTGTTTCCACAAACCCCGCTAATTCTAGAGACTTATTCATCATGAAGAAAACAAGACAGTCGATCGATCGATTACTTGCGCAAGGGAGGCCTCGTCTGTGTCCAGCACCACAAATGACCCCAATGGTGGCCTCCTCTCGCTGCCTTTTATTGACAAACTTCAAACAATAGTTTACAAAGCACCTCCCCTTGCAACCCCCTTTGGTTACAAAGACAAGGCACTGTATGCAAATGTATACACTGAGTGTGTGTGTGTGTGTGTGTGTGTGTGTGTGTGTGTGTGTGTGTGTGTGTGTGTGTGTGTGTGTGTGTGTGTGTGTGTGTGTCAGACCTCCTACTGACCAAAGGGTCATAAACCCAGGAAGCTTACATCAAAAGAAACAGATCTTTCAGATAGGATGTATCTACAATAAAACCTCCCCCAGCACAGAGTGGCTGGAGAGGTGGTCAGGATCAAAGGAATGGCTTTGATCCTACTGCTTGAACTAAGACTGTACAAATTTAAGAAACACAATGGCAACATTCAACAATTAGACTTAACAAGACGTTTTCAAAAATATCAGTTTTCAGTGAAAACGTCGTTTACGTGTGGATGAAAGGCGCAAACGCTCAGAAAAATCTACGTTTTCAAAAGTCCCGGTGTAAGTGTGGGCGTGGCCTTACTTAGCTTTGATGCTGCCAACGTGGTCACTGGATAAACTGAAGTAACCGGTCAAGGCAGCAGTGGCAGAGCAACCCTTATATTCGGTTTCTTATGTTTAAAAAATACTCAGTTACAGCGCACGTTTAAACAGATGATCTTTGTAGGTGGGATCAACCTGCTCTCAGCAAGAAGGTCCTGGGTTTGAATCCATGTCTGATTCTCTCCTGGTACCCTGACATCCTCCTACAGGTTAACTGCTTCTTGCCTAATAACAGCTGGGATAGGGTTACACACACACAGTCCTGTTTTCATATCTCCGTGGGGACATTGATGTAATGCTTTACCTAACCCTAAAAACTGAATGCCTAACCCTAACCTTCAGCCCTAAACCTAACCACAACCTAATCGTACCTCTGACACTAAAACACCATGTTTAGTCTCAAAAACGCCTTCAAACTCTTGGCGACAAGTGGAGTCACGTTCCAGTTTCTGTAAACATGGTGCAAACACACACACGACCCTGAGCTGAAAAGATGGATGGATGTGTAAAATCCATATTGCTGCTGTTCACAGCAGGACTTTGTTTAGCTTCTGTTCAGAATGACAGGAGACAAAAAGCCCAATGGGTCATATATTGCACTTACAAATGAGAGGATGCCTCGCCTAGTCGTTGGCACAGGTTTTTCAGTTATCCTGATCTTGAATACATCTGTCTCTGTGCACCAGTTCACTCCTAGGACTCTTTCATCTGGTAGTGCATCATGTCTAAAATCACATTTACTTCCTGTAGGAGTGATCGTGTCCAGCCTGACTGAGACCATGTGCTCCATCCTGCACAGGTAATAAACCTCTGACATGAAGGGCTGTCAAGTAGTTTTTAGACAAATGGGGGTAAAAGATGTTAAAAGCTTAAAGAGAAACTACATTTTCTAAGAACTGTCTGACGTTCACCTCTCACTCTCAGAAAGTATACAGACTTTCTTTGATTCACTGGTGAGATAAAATGCATTTCTTGGACAACATGACTTTGATATATTTGTTTTCCAGGAGCAAAGGTCTGTTTATGCTGGCGAGTGATGCAGGCAGGAGGACTCTTTACACTGTGACTGACTAATCAATCTCTTCATCATGACTTCTGCTGTCATGGTTTTAAACCTGCGCAGTGGAGAAAAGAAGCTGAAAGAAGCTTCCTGCAAGTATCTGACGTGTTTTTAAAGAACTAAATCCTCCTCATCCTCACAGATACTCCCTCCTTAACCAGTTTCTTAAACTAGCTAACAGGTGGAGCGACACCACTGCGTACCAAAGGTTATAAAGTTAACCACACAGCAGACACTCTCGGTGCGTCAGCTGTGTGGAATCAAGTTGTTCCTGCATTAATACACATACTGAAGGAACTGCCATGAGAAAGGAGAACTGAAGCTTTGATGCTAAAGTTAAGAACCTTTTGTTCACACTTGTCACGGTCCCCGTGCCTGCTCGGCTGGCCCTGTGTGGCTACATGTTATGTTTTGTCTTTTCTCTCTCTCCTCTCTCTCTGCTCGCTGCCTGGGCGGAGCTCATTGTGAGCTCCCGGCCTCCACCACCTGTAGGCAATCACCTGTGGCTCCTCACCCTGTTTGCTCCCGCTACTTAAGGCAGTGACTGAGAGCACCTCGCCGCTGGACTATTGAATAACGCTCGTCAGTGCTACTTTAGCCTCAGCCAGTTTTGAGCTCTGTCCGTAAAAGTTCCGTGCTAACCCTTGTTCTCTGTATGCAGATTTCTCGTGTTTTGGTTTGGAGACTCTGGACGCTTTTCCCGACCCCGCTCTGCACCCCTGGGAACCCTGGCCCCCTTCTCCCTCACCTGTATATAGTGCACCTGGAGTGTGTAAATAAACCTGTTTTTCTGAGACTTCAGTCTGCGCCGAGTCCTCCCTGCTCCTCCGTGACAACACTGGCAAGTGTTCAATGTTACCATTTATGCCAGTTTATTAATAAAGTACTTTTAAAAACAGCAGCAGGGCTGACAAAAGTGCAATAAAACCAAAAATCAATGAAACAGCAAATAATGAAATATTTTCATTTCAAGACCTTTTTATTAACTCTTCTCCGGCCTTTATAGCACATTTACTTGTCTTACACTCTTTCAGTTGATATGAGTGACCAATATCTAATTCATTAGCTCACTAGTGCTTTACTGTTATATTCAGTCTGCTGAGATCAGGTGACATTAAAAAAATCGCTAGTGAATGAAATGTGAAAAGAAAAATCATTGTGATCAAAGCTCTCTTGTTTGCTCTGAGGCACTAAAGCTGCACAGGTAATAAGCTTCTTGGCTTTAAGTGAGGATTTCCATTCGTTTGCAAGCAAATGAAGAAACAAAAGTTTGTACGGACTTTAGCGCCCTGTTGTCCTCATGTGTGGACGTCACATTTTGGGATGTTTAGACCAAAATACAAAGTTTTGCTCCACAAGGACCTGATTTGCACTTACGAGGTCATTATCCTGCCTCTGTTCTATCGACATTTAAAGTGAATATCCTCATATGTGGATCTCATTTCTCTCAGAAACAAAGTTCTGGTAATTCTTTGTTTGTACATGAATCAGGTCCCAAACAGCCCAAATAGCAAAGAGACTTTAAAAATGCATGAAAGAGTTCAGGTCTTAGGAGGTTAAAGCTCTAAAAGAGAAACTCCAGTGAAACAAGTTGAGGTGACGACGTGTGTGTTGTTGTCACATGTTACTCTGCACGCCAGCAGGTGCCGACAGGTTAATCTGGCCCTGCTTTGTTTGTCCTTTTGGAGCAAAAAGCCTGTTTTTCTTGTGTTTTTAACTACATTTGATCATCACGTTGCTGATATCGTCTGATCTGCATCCCAACTGCTAAGTTTGTGTTATTTAGGTTGTTTTTTTGAATGTTTCTCTTGCTAACTGTCTGAGGTTCACCTCTCACAGAGTGAACATAATTCTGCCCTTGTATGATTAAACTTTGTGGTTGCAAAACCGTCCGTTTGTTTAGCAGAACTGACATGTTTCTGAATCCATCCCAGAGCCGAGGGTTTGTGTAAGTGGGTTTTTAGTGTGGGTTTTCGTGCTGGCAGGGAGGCAAAAGGTGATTTCAGTGTCTACTATATAAAGAGGCAGCAGCTTCCAGATCTTCATCTGTGTTCTCCTCCATCATCATTTCACTCATCACATGGCTTCACATCTCAGCCTTCTGGGAGTGGTGCTGTGCTCCTCATGGTTTCTGCTTCTGAAATCCCACCTCAGGCAGACTTTGATTTACAGGCAGCAACAGTCATCCATAATGGTTCTTATTTTACCGCCCATCTAGTTTCATAACCACATGTCCAACTTAGGGTTGCAGGAAGGGGAGCTTCAGTACATGTTCACGTACTGTGTTGTGTGATATACTACAAGTGTTTGTCCCATAAGTATTTGGACAATGAACTCTGCTGTAGCTGTGTCTCTGTCCAAAGTAAAACAATCAGGATGTGTTGAAGTGCAGAATCAGAGTTTTAATTCGAGGGATTTAACAAAAGAACTGCTTTAACTGCTTACTGGCTGCGTTCAGCTGTTACTCACAGGGCACCACAGTGGGTGACTGTTCATGTGTGATTGGACACATTTTTAGGCCTGATGCCATTTCTGACACAACCCCAAAGAGATGTTTTGTCTCCTCCTGAGATTCAGCCGCTGAGCTTCCACTTGGTAGGCAAATGTGTAAAGAACTATATTCAGGGGCGTTTTTAGCCCGTTTTGGGGGGTGCTTCCCAAAATGGATCAAAGCACCCCCAAAGATTTCTTACTTTTTTGACAATATTTGGTGTTTGTGTGATACACTACAAAAATATAGAAAGTATACAGTACTTGGTTGAGATCTTTTAACAACAGAAGTATAGATACCCCCCTCCCAGAATGGTTTGTTCCAGCTCTCCCCTGCTCTGGCTCTGGTGCCCTTTGTGCCAGAGAGATGGTGGCTGAGACGCAGCAGAGCGGAGGTGGAAATGCCTGGCTTAAAACAGGACATGTTAGCTGCATTTAACCTTCAGTTACTCTTTATATAGTTGGTAGGAGTCAGACCATGTTTCTGTTTACCTGAAAAACATTACACCAGGTAACCTGCTGGGTTAAACGTGTTTTCCGACGATGTTTGCTGCCCTACAATCCGTCCTGCTCTGTAGTGAAATCAGAGACATTTGACCGTCCTGTTGCTCCCATTGAAATGTATACAGCCTGTTTAAAATCTAAAACTTAAAACTGTCCGTAGCTGCTGTTGTTACCACTGTCCTGTTAGAAAAGGAAGGAATGAGAGAAGCTGCTCATTTTGTCATATGTGCCGATATTAAACCCAAGGTACTTAACAGCTAACTGACTGGATTCCCATTAACCTTATAACTCCTGTTGTGTGTGTGTGTGTGTGGTTCATAATGGATATAAGGACGTCTTTTCAAAAGAAGCAGCAACATTCAGGTAAAAATGAAAGAACAAATGATCCGTCAATAAAGGATAATGTTGGATCAGTGTTTCAGTATTTATGTCTTTTATTTGATGTTCATGTGTTTGGTTTTTTGCCTTTTGGTTGAAAGTACACTGAGGGAGGACTTTTTTATTAGTGATTTCAATAGTATTTTTTCATATTAATGTAATTTTTTCATCTAATACAATCTATTTGTGTAGCCACTAAGACTGGTGGACCTAAATCTTCACCTCCAAGTCCGTTCACATACAAGAGGAAGGGGAGTGAGCGGGTCAGCGCTCAGGGCACAGAAACTAAACTGGCTTAAAACACCATTTATTTCCATAAAAAAAAAAAAAACACAGCCAGAGTCACAAATACAAGATAAAATTCCCCGTATACAATAAAAATATTGTTGCAACCCGCTAAAAACCCTGCCGGCAGAAATAACTATACACTATTAAAACAAGGCTAAAACATGTTTTCCATATGCTAAAATTACCCTCCCACAGTCCCATAATCCCACAGTCCAGCCACACATGGGCGAGTGGTCCTTATATGAAAGAGACAGGAGAGGAACTTCTCTTCCAGTATGGTAAGACCCGTCAGCAGCAGACCAGGGAGGAGGCTCCTATCGCAGACCTGTCTCCTGCTGACAGCGCGTCGCCGCACAGTCCCGCCCCACTCCACACCTGAACACGGACTCCCTCGTCTCACCGTCAGATGCAGGCAGAGGGGCATCCCTGCCCTGTTGTGCATTGCAGCCATTGCCACCCACTGTTGCTGTTCCTGCGTTGGGACTGGATCGCCGAACGACTCGCGGCACCCCACAGCAGTTCCTTCCACACACGTGCGGGCTTGCACGCGTTCCTTTTTCTCCTGCTCACCTTTCGTGCGTCACACCTCTTCTTGTCTCTGCGCTCACTATCCCCTTTAACAGGTCAACCTGGCGGCTGATAGGCCACCTTGGGGAACGCCCCCACCTCACAGGTGCCTACAATTGTCTGTTTAGTCCACAGTGGGTTAAAGGAACATGGTACAACATTAACACACATAATATAAATATAAGGATAAAACTATGCCGTATAAATATCAATAAACAAACATGCAATATAAATATCACAATAAAATCATGCAAATAAAATCAACACTATGTACCAATACACAGATTGATAAAACATAAAAACACAAATATCCACTGTGTGACATCTGCGTGTGATTATCAGTTCAAAGAGGGAGAGGAAAGAGGGAAAGAACAAGGTCAGGAAGAATCAGGTAAGGAAGCAGACAGGGAGCAGTGACAGTTACAGCAGAAACTGTTAAACTGCTTGAGAGAGTTGATCACCAAACACTGATAGATTTGCCAACCTCAAGGTGAGGTGACGTTAAAATAAAAGAAACAATCTGCAGAGCCATGTTAGTCGTGTCTGCAGTGAAGAGCTTTTTACACATTGTACCATAGGCACAGTTGCCTCCATTTTTATAATTTTTTAAATTAATATTTTGTACATTTGTACATTTCAAGGACTATTTTTGGAGTGTATGTTTATGTATCTGTATTATATTATACGAACACTTTAAAAGTCTGTCCAAAAATCACTCAGTTTACTTTTTACTCACTATAAGCATCATTCATTATTCTCCCCAGTAATTAAGATCAGGATATGTATGTTTTTATTCCAATCCATTCTTCTTTTGCAGCGTTTAAATAACCTTGATCAGATTTGATGGTTTTGTTACAAACTTTTCAAAAACTGTTTGATTAGAGGTTTTTTTTTTTTAATTGAATATTGATTTATTGATTAGCATTCAAATATCTCAGTGAAAACAATAAAGATCTACCACAAAGCAAGAAACCGAGACAAGGCTAATCAAAAGGTACTGGCTGAAGCATGTTTATTAAATTGTGTTAAAATGTACAAAACAGTGATGTCATGTTTTGAGACTTGATGAATTTAAGAATCTTATGATTTAATACAGAAATTTGCAGACTTGCACAGAGAGGGTAAAATTAGGATGACGGATAACAGAGACGAAGACAACAGACGACGAGGACAGGAAGGAACAGGGGTTTAAATGCACCAAGGAGACAGTCAGAGAGAACTCGGGACAACTGGAGGCATGTAGGGATGCAGGGACTGACAGAGACAGGGAAGAAGTCTCATCGTGACGAGTAAAGTTTATCTTGCCTGGCTGGGCAGCTCTCTGGGTGCTCAGCACCCCCAAAGCTCTGATCCTAGAATCGCCCCTGGTTGAGACGCATTTTCTCTAAACACCGGGTCTCTGTGGCTTTTAAACACCTCAACACGCTGCACCAAAAACTGGTCCACCCCAAGGATCGGGTCCCCCGACACAAACAGAGTAGCATAGTGTACGCTGTTAAGTGCAGGAGGATTGTCAGGATTTATACATCGGGGAAACCAAACAACCTCTGGCTGAGAGGATGGCACAACACAGAAGAGCCACCTCGTCAGGCCAGGACTCTGCAGTCTGTTTACACCTACAGGCCAGTGGACACTCTTTCAATGATGAGGATGTGACATCCTGGACAGGGAGGAACGCTGGTTTGAGGGCGGAGTCAAGGAGGCCATTTACGTGAAAAGGGAAAGACCATCTCTGAATGGAGGAGGGGCCTAAGGGTCCATCTGTCACATCTTACATGCTGTGACTGCAGCCATTCCCCAGCTCTCTGTGAATGGGACTCATGGACATGGATCAGTGGTTGTTGATCAATGGTCATGAGAATTTGCATGATTAAGATGAAGGAACTGACCTCAGCCCCAGTGGGCTGGTTTCAGTCATTATGCAAATGTCCTGTTTATAAGATTGAAACCTGCAGCTGAGACTGAAGACGTCACCTGATGATGACGAAACGTTTCTCCCACAAAACGCTGCGTCCAGATGAACAGAACCAACTTTTGTACTGACCCACAGTTTTGTGTCTCTTGCAGCTGTTTCATCGGGCATGTTTGTTGTGACCCAGAGTCCAGATGTTTCTGTCATGGAGGGAGAGACCGTAAGCATCACCTGCTGCTGGACAAGAACGTTTGAAAGATTCAGAGTGGCCTGGCTGAAAAATCAAACAATAATTAAGAGAGAGACCAACGCAAATCAATCTCCAAGTGTCTGAAAAAGGAGGCAAAGACTCATCTTTGAACATTTCAAACATCAGAGGATTCAGGAACACACATCTGTAAAGTGACTGTGGAGATTCCATCTTTAACTGTGTCTAAAGGAAATGGGACCATCATCACAGTCAGAGAGAAGACGGTGAATAACAACAACAACAACCACACAGACTCCAGTGAGTGAACACGTTCAGTTTGGTGACCAACACGCCTCCAAAATATGTCAACGTCACCTTTTACAGATTAAACGCTGTCACATGAAAGTCTAGTCTGTCACGTGTCTGTGCTGTTACCGTACACGTGGCAGCCTTTGGTCGTCTGAAGGGACGATTAATAAACATTGAATCCTCCAAACCAGAGCGATGAAACTACCTGAACGTCTGTCAGCTGAAAACCTTCAAACTTACAGACGTTTGTGACGACTGGCTTAGAAAAAACTTTACAAACTTGTTCAGCGTTTTTGGTTTTGTTTTAAATTTATCTGATGATTCCAAAAACACTGGTGATTAAAAATGAATGATTGACTTTTGACTGATTGTCTCATTTAATGAATTAATTAATACTTATCATAGTAAACTCCTCTGGGTTACCATAGTAACACGACCAGTAAAGATGCTTTGGCATGCAGACTGGAGCAGCAGGGATCAAACCACCTGTCACGGCTGCACAGCAGTCGTGTGGTGTATTGAAAAAAGGATCCAAAATGCAGGTACCGGCTGGGGTGCGAGTGAGTGTTTATTTACAGCGGTGAGAAGGTGACAAAACAGGAAGAGCAGAGCGGGGAGTAAACAATAGTGATGGGACGTTCTGTATCGAGGCTTCGGAGCGTGTGTCAAGTAATGGAGGGGGCGTTTCCGCGAAGCGCGTATCGAGGCTTGCTTCATTTATGGGAGGAGCTGAAAATGATGACGTCCGAAGCCTCGCTGCCCGGCTGTACCACGTGACTGGTTCATGAAGCGGTTCGAACTTTGCCGCAAATAATCATTTTCCATACTGCCAGCATAAATATACACAGTATACTGCCATCACTACAATATACATGTTTTACACACTCCTTTTGTTGTTGACATTTACAGGCTGTGTGCAAAATGCCACACTCTTCAAATTCATGCCAGCTAATTATTTTTACGTCCAGTAGGTGTCCTGCTAGAGCAAATGAAGCTTCATGAAGCTTCGCGTTGGGGTGAACCAATTGGATGAAAAGCTCCAGTGCTTCATGGGGCTTCATCTGCCCATCACTAGTAAACAAACCTAAACTGGGAAAACTAAAGAACAAAACTTAAACCAAACACTCACGGGAGGAGGAGCGAAATGCACAAAGAGAGATGGCAGAGAGACGCAGAATGAATACCAGGTAACAGAATAATGCAGACTGACATGGAACTAAACAGACGACGCGACAGAGAGCACAGGAAAACACAGGGCTTAAATACACGGGGAGTAATCAGGGAATGGGCCACAGGAGGGAGACACAGCTGGGAGCAATAAGGCTAACGAGACAGGGGAGAGGTAAAACTGAACACACTGACATGAGACATGAACTTTCAGAATAAAACAGGAAACTAACAGACACAGAATCAGACAGGACACTGAACATGACAGGCAGACTCATGAGCAGACACAATAACACCATGGACAGACAGAGGGAACACAGAGAAGTGGGAGCAGGCAGGCAAAGAACAGAAACCTAACAAATGGCAAAATCACAACAGAATACACACTCGGAATGAACAAAAGCATAAGGAAACACAAAACACTGAGTCCTCAGACTCAGGACCATGACACCACCGACCTTACTATTGTCAGGTGACCTGCTCCACCTCCTGAGCCCCACTTCTCATGACAAATGACTTCCTTTTCTTTTATTCTCACTGACACTTGAGGATTGATCATGTTTGATTAGAGCTGCTGCTTATTCTGCAGCCACAGGATGTGCCGAGGCTCAGGGAGGGGCAGCCATGTGACCAGTTCGGCTGAGAGAAAGAAGACATCAAAGACGTGCTGTGGAGGAGCCAGATATGAATAATAACTCATGATTAAACACGTAGAGGTGTATTAACACAAAGTGAGTGAAGAAGAAACACCCAGTGCATCATGGGAGTCCCCCAGCAGCCTACACCTATTGGGTGGATGTTACATGTACAAGATTCAAACTTGTGATTTGAACGAAATAATTTCATGTTTCTGTGGTGAACATAATTAAATCATGTAGCATCTGCATGAAATTCAGCAACTTAATTCTTGTTCTTGTTGAGATGACAGGATACAATCTAGTCAGAGTGGTTCGTTACCTGGACTCACGAAGTTCACAAGATCACATTAGATGTCAAACTGCAGGAAAATCACTGGAGTTTTCAGCAGCAGACAACTACGCCCACAACAACAGATTTCTTTGAGTGTAACTAAGGGAGGATCCAGGGTCACCTGGTCCAGCCCTAACTATATGCTTTAGCAAAAAGGAAAGTTTGAAGCCTAATCTTGAAAGTAGAGATAGTGTCTGTCTCCTGAATCCAAACTGGAAGCTGGTTCCACAGAAGAGGGGCCTGAAAACTGAAGGCTCTGCCTCCCATTCTACTTTAAATACTCTAGGAACAACAAGTAGGCCTGCAGTGTGAGAGCAAAGTTATCTAATAGGGTGATATGGTACTATAACAGGGGTCCCCAACTCCTGGACTCCGGTCCAAATCCAGACCCCAAGAGGATTTTGTCCGGATCACAAAGCAGTTTCTAATTTACCGTGTAGTTGGATAGTTTCTTCCTGCCGGCTGCCGTGGCTGACTTTTGAACTGGCGCGACACGCAGCTATGCAGGTTAGCATCATGCTGGTCCACTCTCCCAGCCAGCTGTTGGCAGTAATGCACCACCAACTGCCAATAAAACGACAAAGAAGAACAAGCTATGTGGGTATGTGAGTTGATAGGTTACTATGTTGGGAGCTTGCGCTTGCTGAGTGGATGAGTAAAAGAAGATGGCTTTGTCAAAAATACTTATAAAGTTATAAAGAGTGGAAATCTGAAGAGCTGTTATGAAATCAAACATAAGAACTTCAACCAAAGCTGTGCGCCTGGGTCTGACGGTAGAACAAGAAGAATAAATGAGGTATGAGCGGCTACACGGCTGATAACAGTCTGTGACAGCACAACAGCATACGAGTGTTCACTGTGAGCACGGTGGACTTTAGGAGGACACAAAAAGACTTTCACTGACTGGAAAATGATAAAGAGTGAAAGGAAGCTGCAGCAGAAACACTTTTTAGTTTGGAAGAGAAACAATGTAACACTTTTAGATGGAAACAAAGTAAAGTGCAACAATTTACCTTCAATAAAAAATAAATTACATCCTTAATAAAACTATAAACATTTGAACCGTTTGATACTGAAACATAAATGAAATAAACTCCATAAACAATCAAAATGAATTCAAACTGATCAGCAACATTAACTCAGGAGCACAATATATGAAACACTTTAACCTACAAAACAAAAACGAATCAAACAGTTTGTGCTGATTTCTTTCTTTGATCAAAATAACAAAGTCAGCATTAATGGCTCCGACGAGCACGTTTTGCAGTGCACAGCTTTTCAAAGCAGCTTTGAAGCAGGATCCTGCAGCTCTCAGCTCCTGCTCAGTGTTTAGCTGGGACCTGGACTTGGTCTGCAGCAGCAGCAGAGAAGCCTCACAAAGATGAGACTAAAGGAAGAAGAACGCCCAGAGCCTGCTGCCCTCAGAGTGGATACTGCTTCTCTACACTCAGCCAGAATCCACTCAGTGTCTGTGATGTGAACTGCAGTCTCAGTGTGGAGTCAGACGTCAATGAACTGGTTCTGCTCTGCAAAGCTGAAACCAGTTGGAGCTGGTCATGCTGGGAACTGTTTTCATGGAAGTCCTTTTAAAAGTATCCCATCAGTGATGAAATATGCTGCTTGATATATGGAGTCACTGAGGCGGCATCATCGTCAGTAGTGTCAACAAATTCATGCAGGTTCTCCAATGAATCTGTGTCTCCTTTATCGAGTCTCCTGCCCCACACTGCAAGCTTTCAGTGACAGAGCTGATCTTGTGACCTGAGGGAGGTTTTTATCTTTCCCTTGAAGCTGTAGATTTACTTCATTTCCAAATATGTCACTCAGGTAGGCCAGTTTTGCCAGGAAGCTCTCATCACTAACTCTGCGACTTCATACTTGTGCTCCTGCTCCAAAAACATCTGATCTGCTCTCTGAGCACAAAAACTCAGGACAAGACTTTTCCTGGTGACAGCCGCCTGGCTTCACTGTGAAACAGCACAGCTTGATGTTCGGCTCCATCTCCTCACAGACAGCAGAGACACTCTTGTTGTTACTGGTCTGGTCTTTATAAAACCGACTACACCAATAATTTCAGTCATAACCTCACTGAATTCAGAGGAAAGCTGCTCTCAGTGTGAAACACTCCAGCAGAGGGCGCTGTTAAGTCCTTATTGTAACACAGTTACTGTGTGCAGTTAGACTTCATACATAATCTGCACTTATTTCCATCAGACATGCTGTCAGTAAATGATTGGTTTCTATTGATTCTACTTCCTGTTGACTCGTTTGATGACAGTGAAACAATCACAGCTGATTGTGTGATGATGTAAACTTTCACTGTTACATTCAGTGTGTGTGACATAATGTTAGTGCAGGCTGATAACAGCCTGGTTCTGTTAGAAACACATGAACGTGTCCATAGATCAGTGTGTGTTTAACATGAGAGCTTCAGCCCTGCTGATGTGTTAAATAAAGACATGCAGGAAAACTGATGAGACTCTGAAATAACTCTTTATATTTATAATGTAACTCTGCATCAAAAGAACAACAAAGGATCCCAGACAGGTTTCTGTGAACAAAGACCATTCTGATGTTTCTGTGTTTCTAACACTTTGACATTATTAGTAAACAGACTGCAGTGAGCAGCATTTATAAAGAGCTTCTATATAAAGATATGACAGCTGTTTGACAAGTTTATCACTCTGTGCTTGGACCTGATCAGTCCAGCTGTTTACTTGAAATATGTTCATTTTGGGGTGGGTACAGTTTCCTCTGCGGTGGGTAGGGTGGGCTGCCCCGGGTCCTGTGGGGCTTGGCAGTGCTACCGTAGGCCGCGGTCTGGATGGACCTGGGCTCCCTTGCCTTGGTGGGTACCAGAGGACGGGGGTGCCTACTGGGGTCAGCGGGGGAGCTGGCCCTAGGGAGGGGCATCCTCCCCTCCCTCCTTTTCCTCCCCATCCCCGGCTACCTCCCTCTTCCCGCTCCACCACACTCACCCATACAGGTAGGGCCTTGGGGTGCGGGTGTGTCACAGGAGTGCAGGTGAGACATCCCCCCCCCCCCGTCCCCTTCTGGCCACCTGTGCCTCAATTTTATCTCACAACTTAGACATCCACATTACTTACACTCTCATAACACACACATATATATAGGGCCTTGAGGGTGGGCACGTTAACGGCGTCCAGTGGACGGTCTGTGTACTCAAACCTACCTCTGGCGCTGGTGCCCACCTCTCAATTTTAAATCCATGTAGACATTGAGGGTTCTCGGGAGGGGCCATGCTAACACCTGCTGCTCTCTGGCAGCAGCACCATTTTTTAGTTTTAAATGCACTTTAGAGCAACACGCAGCAACACTACACATGAGCGGGAGGAGGGAGGTATGGGGTCTTCACACACCCCCGTTCTCTGCTAGCCATCGGGGCGGGGGGGCTGGGAGGAGATGTTGGCTGTCCGATTGGCCTCCCTGCTGCTGCGGAGCCTGGGACGGTCTGCTTGCCTCCACCCCGGGGGGAAGGGTAACATCTCTTGGGTCTGGGTTCTGCTTCCCCCTCTGGGGGCGAGGGTACCTGGACCCGGGGTATAGAGTATGTTTGGGGAGTGTGATTGTGTGTACATGTCCATTTATGTCAGTCCTTACGTTGGGTGAGTGCTGAGTGTTTGTATATGTGTGCATGAGGGTGGGAATGCATGTTTGTGTCTGTGTGTGCCTGTTTGTCTGTGTCTATATGTCAGGTCGGGTCTTAGACTCCACCTCTCTGGGAACTCCCAGGCCCTCCAAGGCCTATCTCCCCTCACCACACTCCCTGTTGGTGACTGATGCCCTCAGGGGTCGGTGCATTGGTGGTTCTTGGTGTCCGGGGCTGGGCGCTCAGGTATGTACCGGCTCACTCCCGGTGGCTACCTGGCGGGGCCTGGCGCCTGTTGCTCGGTCAGGCCTCCTCCGGGGTGTGGGGGGCCCTCGGGCCTCCGGCCTCTGGGCCTGCGGCTCGGTTCACTCTGGCACAGCCGGCTGCCGGCGGAGCCGTTGGGCACGCTGGTGAAGCCCCCTCTAGCTTCTGCTCGGTGGCTACTGGGTGACGCCTCGTCTGGGGATCCTCAGCCCTTCCCATGAGGGTGGCACAGATGCCCCTCCGGTTGTCCTCCTTGGGCTCTCGCACTCTGGGGCCTGGATCTCCTCCATGCCTGTTTCATGCCCTGGGGGACGGGGCTATGGCTCGCTACATCCTCTTGCAGACCATTACATGTGGAAACCATTTGAATACAAGCGCGCTGATCCACACAGGTGTGCACACGGGTGTTCACTGCTCGTAGACTTAAATTACACCTTTCTTGGCTGCTACTTCAAAGCACATTGTGCGCTGTCTGTCCTGCGTGCTGCACAACACATTATTTGACCACAAGTGTCTGTGAAGGTTCTCAGTCATCCAGGTCATCGTAGTCAAAGGAGCCTCTGTCAGCTAGAGCTGGGCGATAGAACGATAACGATATGTATCGCGATATAACTTTTACTCGATAGAGAAATTAAGCTATCGCGATAGACCTCGCCGCTCTTGTCCTCTTAAAAAAAAAAAAAAAAAAAAAGGGTCAGCCAATCCAAATTAAGTAGCGCAGAGCCGAACCAATCACAGCCGCAGTGTCACGTCGCGTGACTTGTTACGTACAGCACAAGTGCCAAGCCGCACATGTGTTTGTTTGGGAAGCAGCCAGCGGGTAATGGAGGAAATGAGTGTGCCGACTAGAAAATTCAACCGAGCGTGACCGAAGAGAAAACAGATGATGGTTCCAATGCCGGAGAGATTGTCGAACAGAAGAGCCACAGAAGTTCCGTAGTGTGAAGGTATTTCGGCTATTTCAAGTCTGACAAAAACAGAGTAGCGTGCACTGTAAATTGTGCCGAAAGCAAGTCTGGAAATACAATAAACTGGTGCATGCGTCACACTGTGCGCCACGTTATTGTTTCGGTGAAATGAATTTCTACAATACTGTTAATTCTACTCTCTGCAGTGTTTAAATGCTTACATATACACACAGTTACTGTCCCTCCACGCATACGACTCGGTTCTGCTTCTATGCCCCAGCTTTGTTTACTTTTTCCCACCGAGGCTTCTAGACTTCTGATTGGCCAACATTTCTGCACGGTTAGGAATCTAGCGCCACCTGCTGCTTTGGCATGTTCATAGCAGCGTTTTCCTTCATTTCTGCCTTTATGTGTGGACGGGATTATTTTTTAAAACGAAAACGGAAAATCTCCGTTTTCAAAAACACCCGTGTACGTGTGGACGTAGCCTCAGTCTCTGACTGGAAGCGCTAATTCGTCATTCGGCTTTTGTCAGACTAAAGTAACTGTTAAAACTGTTTGAAAAGCTCAGCTATACAACAAGGAGAGATTGAGAATTTCCTTTTAGTTCTCAGTTTATTTGATATTGACAAAAGTTAGTCAGTTTTGTCTGTTCTTCTGTAAAACAAACTAAGATTTATTTTTAGAATTAATATTTTGTTTCTAAGTGGAATTGACAGTTTAGTCTGTTTCGTTTGTTCTATTTTGAAACTTAAACGCTTTAGCGGCTGCCTTTTGTGTAGTTTGCAATATTTGCCTTTATTTATCTGAAAAAGTCTCATGTTCCTTAAGTACATCTACCCTGTTGAACTTATTATGGGAAATAAATATTTAAATCAAAACAAGCTGCTGATTATTTCACATTTTACTTGTGAGCAACGGCACATTTAAATCTTACAAATATAGTTATTTGGCTTATATCGTGATAGATATCGTTATCGCCTGAAATGAAAAAAACATGTCGTGATATGAAAAAATCTCATATCGCCCAGCTCTACTGTCAGCAAAGAGGCACAGAAAAGAAGATCAGACACCAGCGAGGGAGGATAAGAAGGACAGACGCAACAACATTGTCATCCCCTATGTAGCCGGTGTATCAGAAAAACTCAGGAGAGTTTTCTCCAAGCATGACATCCCGGTGTATTTCAGACCCAGCAACACGCTCAGACAAAAACTGGTTCACCCGAAAGATAAAACGCCAAAACACAGACTTAACAACGTGGTGTATGCTGTACAGTGCAGCGAGGAATGCCCAGACCTCTACATTGGAGAGACCAAACAGCCACTTCACAAGCGCATGGCACAACATAGAAGAGCCACCTCCACAGGACAAGACTCAGCAGTCCATCTGCATCTTAAGGACAAAGGACACTCCTTCGAGGATGCCAATGTTCACATTTTGGACAGAGAGGACAGATGGTTTGAAAGAGGAGTGAAAGAAGCATCTATGTCCACTGTGAGCGACCATCTTTGAACAGAGGCGGGGTTTACGAAACCAACTCTCTGCCATCAATAATCCAGTTTTGAGATCCCTTCCCAGACGCCTTAACGCCCACTCACATCCTGGGCCATCTGATCTCAGGAATTCGCATGATAAGGTGGGGCCAGGTTTCACAATGAACTCACCCGAAACTCTGGCTGATTGGGACCCACACCCAGTTTCACACCTTGGCTCAGGCGATTAGAGGATCATCAGGGGGTCCTTTTGTCCCTCTGTGGGGGGTCACTCCCACTAGGTTTATATCTGGGACTCTCCACCATTTGACCTTAGAACTGAAGAAGCTTCTCGGATGAGAGGTGAAACGTCTTCAAGCAACTTAAAGAAGTCCAGACGCTTTTCTTTGCAAGCTCCTTTGACATTTGACCACGAGCAATCTTTTCTGGTTTGACGCCGTCTTTGTAGCCAGAAACCAGCTCTCTCCTCGGCTTCCTCCACTACACGCTTCCCCACGCCAGTCTCCTCCGTCACTATAAAGGGGAGAGTCATGAGCTCCATCACCCTCACCTGTGCCGTCCAACGTCCCGCCACCAGCCTCCACTGCAGCAGGCCAGAGACCACACCCCTGCCACAATAAGTAAAAGTATATCCTTGCTGTACCCTTAATGCTAAATGTGCTAAATTAACCGCTGCCTTTGCCCCTTTGGGATTATTCTTATGTCACTGGGATGTTGACCTTTGACCTTCACATTAGAGAGATGGGCAGACATAATTAGTGTATGAATTTTAAAGTAACAGGTAATAAAGAGAGTGTAGCAAATGTAGTCAGGTTTATTACTCTGTATCACACATGAGTGCCCGAGGGAGGCGGGGCTGACTGGGGAGACACAGGAAACAGAGAGACAGGGCTGACTCGACATGAAACGATGAAACGTGGGACACGGGAACAGAAACTAAACACAGGCTGAAATGAACACTGAGGGAGGGAGAACTAAGATTACTGAGAGCCTGATAAATAAGAAGAACAAAAAGCAAGAAAAACAAGAGTCAAAGAAAACCAAAAACACAAAGCATTGGGCCAGGACCCACTGCTGTGACATTTATATGTGATAAAAACATTAAAAACTGCTCAGATGTTGAAATCTTTCTACGTATACTTTAGGTTCAGCTCTCCAGCCTGGCATTTGGTTAAGCATGATTCAAACATTTGATTTTGTTTAACTGGTTTTAATTATAGTTACTTTTTGTGAACATTTGTTGCAGCATTTAAAAATACATCATTTATTTTCAAACTTTTATTTGATTTAGAGCATCATATTTGACCAACGTAAATGTTTTAATTTCATATAAAATAACTGAAACAGTGAACTAAATATCTGAAATCTTTCCTTCCTTAAAAGTTATAATCCTACTTAAGTTATAGTGCAAACGCTTAAGCAACAAATATACTTGATGCTAATTAATTAATATTTCCCTTTGATGTTGCAACTATGCGGTCACTTCTGTCTTTAAACAAAATAATATTTTCCAGTTACAGAAATCATAAAGTCCAAACTAAAGTGCTACTGTTGCTATATGCATTTTATATAAATCATGGATGATGGTCCTGACATGAAGGAAGAGAAAGTTACAGGTTGCATCCTTTGACTTTGTCTCCGTGCCTTTGGGCGATTTTCAGAAGGACAGATGTTTCGGCATCTAATAACCAACTCGCAAAACAAAATAAAAACAACAAACAGATATTATGATACAGACTTATAATCTGCACCCATGTTTTTTCTAAATTCTATAAAGTGAGCGCGAGAGCCCTCGGTGCGCCTGCGCGCTGCTGAAGTCAAAGTAAACTTTATTGTCATCTCCGCTACAGACAGTCCAGCATATAGAGAGACGAGACGACGAGGCTGCAGTTACAGCGGTGCAAGTAAACAAACAATAAATATAAGAAGAGTAAGAAAATAAATCTACACTTTAGGACTCGGGGTAAAGGATCAATAACAATTTAATTTATAATTTACAGTTTGATGATTTAAAGTCTCACACAACCCGTCAAAAGGGGCGGGGCCGGCTGCTTCCAAGTAGAGCACATTTCATTTATAATGATGTAAATCCAAGCCCATCATGGATTCACCATCTGAATCCTGGGTTGTGTGAAATCCCAGAAATCAACCTTAGACAAAGTGAATCTGTGAACTAAGGTGTAGGTCTGTTAGGTTAATTGTGCTGATCCTCGGGTTGGGGGATTTGTGTTTGTACTGGAGCGCAAAATTCAAACCAATGGAAGATGGACAACAAAAGTTCAAAGCCATCAGGTGCTCAGGTTAGAAAAAAGAGAAAAGATGCAGGTAAGCAGACGTGTGATTGGATAATGGCAGCTCATCCTGAACCAATCAGACTAAACTCCAGACAATACATTATGTTACAGATTTTAATATTAATTAGTCATTGTTACTTGTTGATTTGTCCTTTTCTCATTGTGTGACGAATTATGACGACTGTTTGGTAGCTGTTATTGTCTCTCTCTCTCTCTTCATGTGTGTTTCTCTGGTGAAACAATAGTTTTGTGTTAATGTTAGGGCTGAACGATTTTGCATAAAATGAGAATCACGATTTTTTGGCTTAGAATTGAGATCATGATTCTCTCATAACAATAAATAAACATAAAACAACAAATGTCTCACGTTTTGTTGTTGCAGCAAAATGTTGTCCTGCTTGAAATTCCGTCTCCACCGTTGCTCGACGCTGCGTGTACAGAGCAGGTAGTGCAACAATAGAAAAATAGTTGCGGGACGGCACTGTGTAGCGTTTGTCTAGGGTGTTGATCGTTTTCCTAAATCCCTCGTTTTGCACAGTGTTGATGGAGCCATATCTTTGGTCAGGTGATAAGTGATAGCCTCCGTAATGTCTTTGTGCCTGCGGGAGTTCGACGTGTATAGGGAAGCGCTGTATAAGGTTCCCGTTATTGATGTTTGGGTGGTTGACCGGGACGGATTTTCTCCTGTCACTTTCTCGTCATCCCTGACGTGCTCTCCGTTGTTTTTTCCCTGCTAATTTTAGCATCACACGGCACAGCTTCTGTATCACGTGGTATAAGGCTCCGCCCTTGTCATTTGTTGAGCAGGAAGAGTGAGCGCTTGTTTTCATGCAGAGTACGTCCCGGATCAAAATGTGAAGTTTTACAAATCACCACTTCTTTAGTGAATATCATTTCAGTCTCAGACAATCTCGTTTCTCTTACAGAGGTTGAATGCACCTTCTGCGGATGGCGGTACCACACAGTGTGCGTGGACTTCCCCTGCACAGAAGGCAACTACAAATGCTGTGAATGCTAAATAAAGAGAAACAACTGATCCCTGTTGTCTTTGCTTGATGATTGGTTTGAGTCTTGACAATCCACATTGCTGGCGTTGCATCTTTCAATGCCAGCAATGGCAGGTATCAGTGCTCAAACCTTTTGTGTTTGTTTCCAACAAGTTGCCCACCTCGGGAAACAAAAATGTGTTCTTTTACTTGTCAGATGAACATATGAGACACTTTGACTCTTCAGTGCAGTGTGGAGCCTAACAAAGATCTGTTTTGTGTCCCAGCTGATCAGCAGGAGGAGGAGAGTCTGACGGAGCAGCAGAGGAACATTTTCAGCTACTTGGACTCAGCTCAGCCACTACAGAGGAAACAATGAGCTCAACACAGAAGGTGACAGACAGAGCAGGACCATATGACCAAAGATATTTATCACCATATACATTTGAACATTTGCCATAACGATGTAGCTGACGATAGAATTGACAGCAGACAAAATACTTTACAGCTGCACAACTTTATTAAAAACCCATCAATGTATTTTGACTGAAACAAGCAGCTGTTGTTTATGTGCATTAAAGTTATATAAAAATGTAACAGTGCAAATGCAAATTCCTCGCTGACAGTTTAACCAAAAGGCGTTTCCAGTGGAAACTGGCCGACACATCCTGAGCATAACCATGTATAATATCCACTAAACTTCAGAAGAGGTTATACAGTCGTGGCCAAAAGCTTTGAGAATTGCATAAATATTGGAACCTGGAGAAGTTGCTGCTTAAGTTTTTATAATAGCATTTTGCCTGCACTCCAGAATGTTATGAGGAGTGATCAGATGAACTGCATCGTCCTTCTTTGCCATGAAAACAAACTTAATCCCCAAAAAGCCTTACCGCTGCATTTCATTGCTGTCATCAAAGGACCTGCTGAGACCATTTCAGTGATCGTCTTCTTAACTCAGGTGAGAATGTTGGCGAGCACGAGGCTGGAGATCATCATGGCTGTATCCCGATTCAGGTTCTGCAGCTTTAAAGTCCTCAAGGGCCGCGTACTCAAAGACCGCTAAGGCCGAAGTGCGAGGCTCGTAGGCTCGTGAAATGGGACGTCTAGCCTCCGTCGCGCTGCCCAGGTTGCCTAGCAACCATGATACTACCAGCTGGAAACGTTTCATACAGCTTTGTTTGACAGAAATGAAGGAGAACATATTTAGTTCATTTGTTTCTACATGAGCTCTGTGTGATTTGATGAGTATCTGAGGCTGAGACCACAGGACTGTGAAACATGATTGTTGGGCTTCATTTCTGTGCTGCTGGCTCTTCCTCCTCCTCTTCCTCACACACTGCTGAGTTTGTCCTGGTGGATCATCAGGGCTGCAAAGCCTCACAGATGATGTGCAGCAGTGGCTCCCTCAGTCTGTCCTCACTCTGGACACTTGCAGTCGTCACACATGGAAATCAAATGTGTGATAAGCTGCAGGATTCAAACACAAGTGTAACTTATAAACACATGTTCATACTTTTATTCCACAATCAGAGAGAAAGAAACAGAGAGAGAGTGCAGGACAGACAGACAGGTGACAGTCTCAGGTGTACACACTGCTACACAACAGCACCAGAGAAGCAGGATTTAGTGTTTGTGTTATTACGAGTGTAAACAAGAAGAGTTCCAGATGGTGCAGTGGACACATGTGTGACTGCTGTGATTAAAGCATCTTTCTTTCAGCTTAACGAGTGAACCGTCAGCTCGTTCAAACACGTTAAAGTGCGTTTGGCTCGACACCACCGAACAGAGGCAGCAATATAACACAGCTAACATTAACAGTGCAGTGAATCCTGCTTGTGCCGTGATGTTCAGGACTGCAAACCGAGCAGCATCACTGACTTTCAGCTTGTTGTGTTTGTGGATATATGACTGACTAATTATCCACAAAATCATCACATTCTCTGTCAGATGAAGGTCGACTATTGAACGGCGTATATTTTAAAGGCTAAAATATTCTATGGCTTACTTGTAGTTCTAAAGAAAGCAATTCTGTTAAACACACCACATTTATTCTGCTCAGCTGCAGTATCCAGATGAAATACATCATCATATTACACAGTTTTCAACAAACTGCAATTTAGTAAATGCTCGAGTTAAAAGTAACGTTTTGTAAAACTGTTACATTTAGAGCA
The DNA here is from genome assembly GCF_041146795.1 of Maylandia zebra. Taxonomy (NCBI): domain Eukaryota; kingdom Metazoa; phylum Chordata; class Actinopteri; order Cichliformes; family Cichlidae; genus Maylandia; species Maylandia zebra. The sequence goes on from NW_027490041.1 coordinate 3,841,411, forward strand.
ACTTTTAAGTGGAATAAGTTGCCTTAAAAAATTAGAGAATTATTCAAAACTTCAATGAACACTTAAAAGCCGATTTACAGAGCTTTTAGTTGTTGTAAATATTGTAAGACATGATTTGTTTTTGAAATTTGTGTAATGTGCCTCAATGTTATTGATATTATTATTATTATTATTGATTGCTTATATTTGAACAATTGTGAAACCTCACTGTGGATGTAAGAGTGAAATTATGTGGATATCTTGAATCCACTTTATTGTGTAATATTTTATGTGAGTATTTGACGGAAGACGAGCAACATCTGTTGTGGAAGCTAACGGGGTTCCTTTAGAATAAACAAACATAGGATTTATTATCACTGAATAATTCTGTATAAATCTATACAAATTATAGAAATATGTAATAGGAAACAACAAAATAATCTAAATTATAAAATAGTGTGTGTGTGTGTGTGTGTGTGTGTGTGTGTGTGTGTGTGTGTGTGTGTGTGTGTGTGTGTGTGTGCATGATTTTAGTGTTAGAACAGTCATGAATTATCTTTAACAGCAGGTTGGATGTAATGTGTTAGAACTACCAGCAGGTGGGGATAAGAGACCTTTAAGGTGTTTGGTGCCACGCTCCACCTTCAGGTTTAAAACTAGTGTTAATGGAGTTTGAAGGTTGAGTTTGTTCCACGACTGCATTTCACTCACTGCCTCTGTTTGTATCTCTGTCACTGCAGGACCAACATGGAGCCAGAAGTCAGCGCTCTCAGGAGGCCGACAAACCTCACAGAAGAAAGGGAGAGAAAAAACACACCTGTGACGAGTGTGGGAAGGGTTTTACTGTGAGGGCTAAACTAAAACGGCATCAGGTCATCCACACTGGAGAGAGACCGTTCAGCTGTGACTTGTGTGGAAATTCTTTTTCCAGGAAGGGTTCCCTAACAAGACACCAACTCACAGTTCACAGTGGAGTTAAAGCGTACAGCTGTGATCAGTGTGGCAGAGCTTTTACTCACAGTAGCCACTTACAGAGTCATCTAGTTACCCACTCTGGAATTAAGGCATACAGCTGTGATCAGTGTGGCAGAGCTTTTACTCACAGTAGGAGCTTACAGAAGCATCTAGTTACCCACTCTGGAATTAAGGCATACAGCTGTGACATCTGTGGAAAAACTTTCAGCCAGAGATGGAGCCGAAATACACACCTACGCATTCACACCAGACATGATGTGTACTGCTGTGAACAGTGTGGCAAATACTTTACAACGGACGCACACTTACAACAACACATGTTTACCCACACTGAGGAGAGACCTTATCAATGTGACCTGTGTGAGAAGACTTTCAAATCTCCACGTGACCTGAGACGACACCAACAGATCCACACCAGAAAGAGACTCTACAAGTGCAGCTACTGTGAGGTATGTATTTATATTGTTATCTTGTCATTTTAGCCTGACTGTTTCAGATCAGAATCAGAATGGGGTTTTATTGCCAAATGTTGAGCAGGTTTACAACATTAGGAAATTGCTGCGGTGCTTCAGTGCAAGCATAGTGTCATAAATAGCACTTAAATAGACATGAAAAAATAAAAGTAAGAATAAGAATTAAAAGTGCTATGTAGAAAGATATATACATGAGTGCAGGTGGTGATCAGTGCCAAACATGGAATGATGCAGTGAACACAGCGTAGGGTCATGTGTTAGTGGCGGGGACAGTCATATGGTTATTGTTCATGTGTCCAACAGCAGAGGGGAAGAAACTGTTCTTATGGCGAGAGGTTCTGGTGCGAATGGACCGGAGCCTCCTGCCTGAGGGGAGCAGGTCAAACAGACTGTGTCCAGGGTGAGAAGGGTCAGCTGAGATCCGAGCTGCACGCCGCAGTGTCCTGGAGGTGTACTGGTCCTGCAGAGATGGGAGTCTGCAGCCAATCACCTTCTCAGCAGAGCGCACAACACGCTGCAGTCTCTGTTTGTCCCTGATAGTGGCTCCAGCGTACCACACGGTGATGGAGGAGGTGAGGATGGACTCGATGATTGCAGTGTAGAACTGCATCATCGTCCGTGTTGGCAGGTTGAATTTCTTCAGCTGCCTCAGGAAGTACATCCTCTGCTGGGCTTTCTTGATGACGGAGGTGATGGTGGGTTCCCACTTCAGGTCCTGGGTGATGGTGGTACCCAGGAAGCGGAATGAGTCCACAGAGGTGATAGGGGTGTCAGTCAGGATGATGGGGGGGAGTGGGGCTGTGTGCTTCCTGAAGTCCACAATAATCTCCACTGTCTTCTGGTTTAGGGGTAAACCAGGGTTTGTCATTGTTATAACTCACCCTGGTGCGTGATGGCACAATGCTGTCCTCACAGAAGTGGATATAGGAGGTGACAGTGTCCGTAAACTCGTCCAAGCTGTTAGAAGCAGCCTTCATTGTGTCCCAGTCTGTGGTCTCCAAACACGTGCGAAGCTCCTCCACAGCCTCGTTGCTCCACAGTTTTTTAGTCCTCACGACAGGTTTGGAGAGCTTCAGCCTCTGTCTGTACGCGGGGATTAGGTGGATCATGACGTGGTCAGAAAGTCCGAGTGAAGCGCGGGGCACCGCGCGATAGGCCCCGCTGATCGTGCTGTAACAGTGGTCTAATGTCCTCTCCTCTCTGGTCGGGCATTTAATATACTGCTTGTATTTTGGAAGCTCATGGCTCAGATTGGCTTTGTTAAAGTCCCCAAGAGCAATGATGAGAGAGTCCGGGAATGTCCGCTCCATGTGCAGTATCTGCTCCGCGAGTGCGCACTGAGCTGCTTGCGCATCCGCGTCTGGCGGGATGTAAACAGCGGCCAGGATGAATGAAGCAAACTCCCACGGAGAATAAAACGGTTTGCAGTGAATAAAAAGGTATTCCAGAGAGGGAGAGCAGTGCTGAGCAATCACTGTTACGTCTGTGCACCAGCCACTATTAATGTAGAAGCAGACACCTCCACCTTTTGTTTTACCGGAGAGAGAGGCCTGCCGGTCCAGATGGAAGCCCTCCAGCTTAAGCGCGCAGTCCAGGATGTTCTCACTGAGCCACGACTCCGTAAAACATAAGACACAGGAGGAGGCAAAGTCTCTGTTCATGCTTCTCATCAGGGCCAGTTCGTCTATCTTATTTCCGAGTGAGCGTACATTGGAAAGGAAGATCCCAGGAAGAGCAGTCCGCGTCTCCTCAAACGCACGAGTACGCCGGCTCGCTTACCTCTCTTTCGGCGTCTCGCTTTCCTGATCAGAGTCTGCAGTAAATCTGCCGCAGATGCGACAAATATTGGAAATAAATCCACAGGCGTTGTAGTCCTGTAGTTAAGGAGCTCTTCTCTGGTGTAAGAGTATCCAGAGGAGTGCCCAGACACAGAAGAAATGCACAAAAACAAAACAAAAGTAACGCACTGAAGCACCAGGGCATCAATACGCGGCGCCATCTTGGATCATTTTTGGAACAACTCTGCTCATTAAACTGTGTTAGCATGTTAGCAATTCTACTGCATGGAAAAGCAGCTCTGAGTGATTATTCAGATTTTCCTTTCAGTTATGATTTTAGTATTACTGTAGTATTATGGTGGTAGTATTGTAGTTATTGCAGCCCAGTAAACTGAGTGTGTTAACTGAAACAGTCAAATGTAGTTGGACGTCTGCAGAGATGCTCTTTATTTCAGGCGACGTTCAGGATACAAATGTTGAAGGACTGACTTACACTGTCTTTGTGTCTTTGTTTAGAAGCAGAGCGACACAGATGGATCCAGTTCTCAACCCTGTCATCACTGTGGTGGTGGGAAAGACTTTCATTGTGACCTCTGTGGAAAAACTTTCAGTCAGCAAAAGACCCTAAAACTACATCAACGTAGACACACTGGAGACAAACTGAAATACTGCAAAGAATGTGGGAGAAGCTTCACCACAACACATCGCTTAAAACGACATGAACTGATTCACAGTGGGGTTAAAAAGCACCTCTGTGATCAGTGTGGGTCATCCTTCACCACTGCAGGTCAGCTTAAATCACACAAACGAGTCCACACAGGAGAGAAACCACACAAGTGCAGACACTGTGAGAGAAGCTTCTCACATTCAGGTAGTCGTAACAGGCATGAACGTGGACACATGGAAGGAAACTACAGCTGTGACCAGTGTGACAAGAGCTTCAGGAATCTCAGTTCATACTCTGCACACAAACGATCCCACGTTACTAATAAACTGTTTCACTGTTACCAATGTGCCCAAACATTCACCTCATTGTCTGCTCTGTGCAAACATCAGCGCGATCACTCAGGGCTGAAATCACTCCCATCACTGGATCACAGTGAATCTGAAGACACAGAAAGATCCTCTGGTTTCTGTGTCAGACTCAAAAAGCTTGAGATCAGGCTCCACAGAGTTCAGATAGAATCATTTAAACTTGTGTTGAACTGAACTGGTTGCTGGGCTGAACTTCTACATAATACAGATCTACATGGGATCTTCTTTTCTGTTTTTTACTGAGTCAGTTTTGTCCTTTTTTCTCTGTCCTGGTTTTGCTCGTCTGTAAATGATTGAAACTCAGTCAAATAGTTCATTGTTCTCCAGCAAAACGTTTTGGAAACTCATGTTTAACCTTTAAAACTCTGACATGTTTTAGCACACAAGGCTTCATCGGGGAGTTCACTCATGATTGGACCATGAGAACAAAGGTTTTTAGTTCTTTCAAAGAGAGTCTTGGAGATGTTTGATGTTTCTGTTTTTCTGAAACCACCTGAAAGAAAAACTATTTTTCTTGCTTTATGTAGTGTGGAAGTTTTTAATGTTTCTTCATCTGTGATGTTCTTGAATGTGTTCACGTGAAGATGGTACAAATAAACTGTCCTTTCAGCTTTAGCTCCTAATTTATTCATTATTTATGGATGTAGCACAGCAGCCGTCTCTTGATTAACACATGGAGGGCTCGGGATCTGATGGTGTCGTCTCCCTAATTTGCCCACTCAGTAAATCTCACTCATGGCCAAGAAATTGAAATAAACCTTGTTTCCCTGCTGGATAGTGATCCACTGTAACTCTGCTCCTCCTTCCTGTTTAGGATTTCTGTGGCTGAAGTAAAATTCCCTCCATCCATCACTTATCCCAGCTAACCCAAAGTGAAATAAAGTTTTGCTCATCTTAAAAAAGCATTACAATAATGGGCATTACCAATGCAAACTGAATGATACAGAAGATGAAAGAAGAGACTTTGATCAGTTAATAAAGTTCATGATCTGGATTCATTGTGGCTGCTACACAGATACTTCTGGGTCACTTCTCTCAGTTAGGAACCTTCCTCACCAAACTGACTGTTGGACCACACCCCTGGTTTCATGAGAAATTGTTTCAGCCATGATTTCTCTTCCTGTATTTCAGAGTAAAGACTGAAGTGACAAATGGAAGCATGTTTAAAAAACACAATGTGAGAGAGACGTTGAGGTCCTTAGAAGTTACCCTGGGTTTTTCTGTCACCCTGCTAGATGTTACACACCTTGTTATTGTACTGATTTCTACTGCTGGACTACTCCTGCGGAGAGTAACAATACTCTTACTAATTAGCTCCCTTTCACAGCTTTGGGGATATTTATTTTTGTGTTTGCAGCGCTGTGAGCCAGAACAGCGAGAGAAAAATCTGCAACAGCGACGAGCCGAATGCTTACGTGAATCGCAGCAGCTGCACATGTGCTACGCTGAATTAGAGGATATCTTTGCTCTGGATTTCTATTTCTACTTTTTCATTTCTATATGATTCTTCTTGCATCTAAACAAAGATGATTCAATTTGCTAAATGTTGATGGCTCTTCGTGCTCAGGTGTAAATGAGACGTAATATTTGCTCTTGGTTTGGTTCTCCTGTACAGAACCTTGCAGTACAACAGAAACCTAAAAACATTATTTGTAGTTGTTATTCTTAGTTGTTCTGCTGCCTAAATACCACAGGGTCTGATTATGAAGTTATTGAGCTGCACATACTTTACGACCTGCTTAAGTTCGAGGTCACAGCGTATGTAGAGCAGCTGGAACATAATGAAGTCTACAAGGTTAAAGTTTTCTCTTCAGTTATTGTTCTTTCTGCTGCTTGGTTTGATGGAGCTGAGAGCTTTTGTTTTTATTATTGTTATTATAATCATCATTAATATTTTACTCTCTAGAAGCTTTAAAATAGTGTTTGTGTTTGAAAAAATTGATTTAAGAATTGAACAGAAACATCTGTCCTTCTGAAAATCGCCCAAAGGCACGGAGACAAAATCAAAGGATGCAACCTGTAACTTTCTCTTCCTTCATGTCAGGACCATCATCCATGATTTATATAAAATGCATATAGCAACAGTAGCACTTTAGTTTGGACTTTATGATTTCTGTAACTGGAAAATATTATTTTGTTTAAAGACAGAAGTGACCGCATAGTTGCAACATCAAAGGGAAATATTAATTAATTAGCATCAAGTATATTTGTTGCTTAAGCGTTTGCACTATAACTTAAGTAGGATTATAACTTTTAACGAAGGAAAGATTTCAGATATTTAGTTCACTGTTTCAGTTATTTTATATGAAATTAAAACATTTACGTTGGTCAAATATGATGCTCTAAATCAAATAAAAGTTTGAAAATAAATGATGTATTTTTAAATGCTGCAACAAATGTTCACAAAAAGTAACTATAATTAAAACCAGTTAAACAAAATTCAAAAAACAAAAATCACACCTTTGGGGGTATTTGTGTGGATGCCCTCAAAGGCATCCACACTATTGAGTTCCTGTTTCCCTTTATTGTATGGATGCCTTAATAGGCATCTGCTAAAACTTTCTTGTCTTTGAAACTTAACTACTTCCTCATACTTTCACCTAGAAACTCCATTCAAACTTTAAAACGTTCTCAAATGATTGGGCTATTCCTGTGTGATTCAGCTTTTTCAGATCTTCTACCGTTTTCATCTTATCTCTCTTTAAGTCTTCAGTTGCAAAATTGTGATTTTTGAGAAAATACATGCGTTGCTATGGTTGCTATGCAATTAACTCAGAGGGGACAGTGAAACTGTTTGAATTTTCTCTTCATGTCCAAACAACTTCTTGCTACGCGCTCAATTTCCACTCAAGCCCCACAAATTATACATCAAAACGTAGGTATTTTTGCTGGCTTTCAGAAAATGTCGCTATAATTGTTGTGGGACTTATAGATATTTTGCAAATCTCCTCAGAGTAACACAAAGTGTGAAAACTCTCCATATAAACTCAATGGAGAGTTTGTTCAAAATCACCGCTGGATTTCTCTAATGAGAGGCATTTTCAAATTGTCATATCTCCTTAACGAAGCGAAGTTAAGACATAAGGCTTGTCCCGATATATCTTCAGACACTCCTGATGCTCACAATTCAAGAATTATTTTCTCACCTATTACCGTTCTGAGATGAGTTAGACTTGTTTGAGGGTAGGAAATTTGTCCCTCGCTCAGATTTCATCAGATTTCAAATTCTGGAAATGAGGCACTTTTTTCTCTCATCATATCTTTTTGATGGATTTCCACAGAGCCCTGAAAATTTCCATGACTGTTCACCAAAGGCTGCTGTTTCTTACGGTGAAAGAATGATTTTTATGCTCCATATAGATTTAGAGTTACCAAAGGTTGTTTGAGAGCAAGTCAAGGCAGTTTTTGCTTCGCCTCTACTCAGTTACAGTGTATTACAAGTCATATATCTTTAATAATTTATATTTTATCTCTGAATTATGAAGACCTGAAGATCCCCCCCATCTCTTCTGAACAAAACGATGTCTGAATGACCGTTCTAGCCTTTACGGTTAGGAAATTATGGCCATTTGTTCGAGGGGAATCCTGAATGTCAGAAATACACTGAAGAAAACTCACACCTCTCTCTGTGTCTGTGTGTGTAAAGGCTGACTACAGCAGGTGCAGCTAATTTAACTGACCTACATATACCAAGCCCAGACTCTCCACAGCTCCTGTTCCCTTTACTCTCTGTGTATGTGTGTCTGTGTATCAATATTTCTCCTATGTTTAAGTATTACTCCTCAATCATAGTATTTCTGCTAAAGCAAAGTACTTCTACTACATCTTAGTACTTTTGCCAAATCATAGTATTTCTGCTAAATCATAGTATTTTTGCAAAGATCATGGTATTTGTGCAAAATCATGGTTTTTGGGCCAAATCATAATATTTCTGTTATTTTATAATATATGTACTGAATATATTATATGTGCCAAATCATAGTATCCATCCATCCATCCATCCATTTTCATCCGCTTTATCCGAGGCCGGGTCGCGGGGGCAGCAGCCTAAGCAAAGAGGCCCAGACCTCCCTCTCCCCAGCCACCTCCTCCAGCTTATCCGGGGGAATACCAAGGCGTTCCCAGGCCAGCCGAGAGATATAATCTCTCCAGCGTGTCCTGGGTCTGCCCCGGGGCCTCCTCCCGGTGGGACATGCCTCGAACACCTCACCCAGGAGGCGCCCAGGGGGCATCCTTGTCAGATGCCCGAACCACCTCAGCTGACTCCTTTCGATGTGGAGCAGCAGCGGCTCTACTCTGAGCCCCTCCCGGATGGCCGAACTTCTCACCCTATCTCTAAGGGAGAGGCCAGCCACCCTTCGGAGGAAGCTCATTTCTGCCGCTTGTATCCGCGATCTCGTTCTTTCGGTCACTACCCACAACTCGTGGCCATAGGTGAGGGTAGGGACGTAGATCGACCGGTAAATTGAGAGCTTCGCTTTTACACTCAGCTCCCTCTTCACCACGACGGACCGGTGCAGCGTCCGCATTACTGCAGCTGCAGCCCCAATCCGTCTGTCGATCTCCGGCTCCCTTCTCCCATCACTCGCGAACAAGACCCCGAGATACTTGAACTCCTCCACTTGGGGCAGGAACTCATCCCCGACCCGGAGTGGGCACTCATAGTATTTATCCCAAATTATAGTATTTATGCCAAATCACAGTATTTCTGCTAAAACGCAGAAATAGTACCTTTTAGCAGGAATTTCTACCAAAAGATAGTACTTCTGCTAAATCAGAGTATTTCTGCTAAACCAGAGTATTCCTGCCAAATCATAGTATTTGTACTGAAACATAGTACTTCTGCCCAATCATAGTATTTGTACTAAATGATAGTACTTGTGCCAAATCATAGTATTTGTGCCAAAGCATCGTATTTGTATGGAGTCATAGTATTTCTTCTAAATCATAGTATTTCAATCAAATCTCAGTAGTTGTTGTTAAAACGCAGTATTATTGCCAAATCATAGTATTTGTACCCAATCATAGTATTTCTGCTAAATCACAGCATTTGTGCCAAATCAAGGTATTTGTGCAAAAAGATAGTATGTCTGCAAAACCATAGTATATCTCTTATGTTATAGTATTACTACTAAGGCATAGTATTTCTGCCAAATCATAGTATTTGTACTAAATCATAGTACTTGTGCCAAATCATAGTATTTGTTGCACATCATAGTATTGGAACCAAAACATAGTATTTGTCCCAAAGCATCGTATTTGTATGGAGTGATAGTATTTCTTCTAAATCATAGTATTTCAATCAAATCTCAGTAGTTGTGCAGTATTGTTGCCAAATCATAGTATTTGTACCCAATCATAGTATTTTTGCCATGTCATCGTATTTGTGCCGAATCATGATATTTTTGCCAAATCGTGGTATTTGTGCCCAATTTATAATTCTGTTATGTTATAGTATTACTACTAAGTCGTAGAATATCTGTTATGTTATAGTGTATCTGCGGAATATAGTATGTGTGCCAAATCATAGTATTTATACCAAATCACAGTATTTGTGCTAAAACATAGTATTTCTGCCATATTGTGGTATTTGTGCAACAACATTGAACTGTTATGTTATAGTATTACTACTATCCATCCATCCATCCATCCATCCATCCATCTTCATCCGCTTTATCCGAGGCCGGGTCGCGGGGGCAGCAGCCTAAGCAAAGTATTACTACTAAGTCATAGTATTTCTGCGTTGTTATAGTATTTAAGATAAGATAAGATAGAACTTTATTAATCCCTCGGGTGGGTTCCTCTGGGAAATTCGACTTCCAAAAAGCACAGCAACGACCGAAGTTACAGTTACAGAATTGTTATATATATATATATATATATATATATATACACACACACACACACACACACACACACACACACACACATATATAAATACAGAGACAAATATAAATAAAATATACAAAGGGGATAAATAGAATAAATAGGAATAAAAAATAAAAATACAAGTGAATTGCACAATTGCACATTTCAAGTATTGAGTCTATTGCACTGTTGACTATTTACAAAAAGTATTGCACAAGGTATTGTACAGTGAGGTGAAGAGGCACTACAGCTTAGTTGTTCCCCCCTCCTTTGTCCTCCTGTTTCCCCTCCCTCTCCCCTCCAGAGAGGAGTTAAACAGTTTGATGGCGTGTGGGACAAAGGAGTTTTTAAGTCTGTTAGTTCTTGTCTTTGGGAGAAGCAACCTGTCACTGAACAGATTCTTCTGATTGTTTATGGCCGTGTGCAGAGGATGCCCAGCATTGTTCATAATGTCCATCAGTTTCTTTAATGTCCTTTTCTCTGCCACTGTCACCAGAGTGTCCAGCTTCATGCCGACCACAGAGCTAGCCTTCCTGATCAGTTTCTCCAGCCTGGATGAGTCCCTCTTTGCTGTATTTGTGCTAAAACGTAGTATCTCTGCCAAGTCATATAATTACTGCAATTTCATAGTTTTTTTAGGAAATCTTTTATGTTATAGTATTACTACTAAATCATAGTATTTCTGCCAAATCATAGTATTTGTGTAAATTTGTATACTGTAATTTCACTGTATTATGTAGTGGCTAAGTAGGGGGCTGACTGTTTACTAAGTGCATCAGTGTAGGTCATCTCTTGTGTTGGAGTGCCCTCTTGTTGCGCCTTTTGGGTAGTGCCTTAGTAAACATGAACCCTGTAAGAAGTGGTATCATATGAGAACCGGTTTGGCTCAGTGAGATGAGTATGAGATGAAATTCTGCTGATTTACCTCTTTTCTGCCAAATCTTCAACCATTTCAACTCTTATCAGCATAATTCTCAGCAGCTTCTGCTCTTTTCAGCAGAATTCTGCTCATTCACCTCATTTCAGCAGAAATTCTGCTGATTGAACTCTTTTCAGCAAAATTTTCAGTTTTTTCTGCTGTTTTCAGAAAAAGACTCTTTTCAGCAGAAATTCTGCTGATTGAACTCTTTTCAGCAGAAATCATGCTAATTGAACTCTTTTCAGCAGAAATATTTTCTCACCTATTACCGTTCTGAGATGAGTTAGACTTGTTTGATGGTAGGAAATCTGTCCTCCTCTCAGTTTTCAAACTCCGAAACTGAAGCCGTTTTTTCTCTCGTCATATCTCCGCGACGGAGTTACAAAGAGCTATGAAAATCGCAGTCAAAGTTCACCAAAGTCATTCACCCAGTACAAGAATTATGCTTCTATCCCACCTAGTTTTTGAGTTAAACAACGTTTTGTAACTCCAAAAAAATGGCGTTTTTCGCCTCTCAACGCGATCTAATTCTGACTGCTCATCACCCTGTTTTCCAGGCGCCCGCTCTCTTTCCCAGTGGCGCAGTTGGTAATGACACGGGTCTGAAGCCCAAAGGTCGTGGGTTCAATTCCACCTTGTCCACATGTTTTCTTCCACTACAAATTAATACACTATCACAGACCAGTAATTCATATCGATAATTTATTACAATTCTGCAGTTTTATGATTTTAGCAGCTTTTCTAATATGGACCTCAGATTCTTGTTAACAGTCCATGGCAGAAATACATACAAGTACACAGCCTGATGAAGCAAACAGAAGCAGTACCTCTGATTGGTTCAGCATTTTCACCTCTTATCAGCACAAATCCCAGCTTTTTCAGCTGTTTTCAGCAAAAAACTCTTTTCAGCAGAATTCTGCTGATTGAACTCTTTTTAGCAGAATTTTCAGAATTTTCACCTCTTTTCTGCCCAAATTCTGCTCATTCACCTCTTCTGAAAAATTTTCAGCCTTTTCACCTCTTATTAGCATAAATCTCAGCTGTTTTCAGAAAAAAACTCTTTTGAGCAGTCTGAAGCAATTCTAGTGATTCATCGCTTTTCAGCGCATCTTTTTGCTTCCTTACCTCTTTTCATCAGAAATTCTGCTTATTCACCTCTTTTCTGCAAAGTTTTCAGCCTTTTCACCTCTTATCACCACAATTCTCTGCAGCTTCTGCTCATTTCAGCACACTTGTCAGTCTCTCCACCTCTTCTTTGTGAGAAAAAGCTTGGTGCAGTGAGATGAGTAGCTGCCTTGAGACCAGAAGGCCCAGATTCAAATCCCGCTCAGGGCAGCTTTTTTTTTTTTTTTTCAACTTTTTCAGCTTTTTTCCGCAGACATCTTCAGCGTTGAGGCATCCACACAGCATTTTCGCAGGAAATGCAAATTTTTCTAGTTCTTTATTATTCCGGGTGTTTCCGTACACTTTTCGCCGTGGAACTACTCCCACACTTTTCATCTGATTTTCGCCATTAAAACTTTAAAAAATTCTGCTCTTTATGCTAATGCCGGCTATGACTTTTGGTGCTCATAACTTCTATACTTTTTGAGATATTGAATTTTTTTTGCAATATTTTTTGCCCATTTCTGCCATATCATCAGTGGCCTCACTGATTTTCCTTGCCAGGTTGACCTGTGTTTTAGCTCAGTGAGATGAGCATCCGTTCTCAGACTGGGAGGCCCGGGTTCAAATACCGCTTATGGCAACAATTCTTTCAGTTAACAGTTAAACTTTTTTTTAACTCTCTTCAACACAAATATCAGCTTTTTGACCCCTTTTCATTAGAATTTTAAGTTTTTTCACCACTTTTCAGCAAAAATACCAGCTTTTTCAGCTGTTTTCAGCAAAAACCTCTTTTCAGCAGAATTTCTGTTGATTCAACTCTTTTCAGCAGAAATTCTGCTGATTAACCTCTTTTCAGCAGAATTCTGCTCATTCAACTCTTTTCAGCAGAAATTCTGCTCATTCAACTCTTTTCAGCAGAATTTTCACCTCGTTTCTGCAGAAATTCTGCTTATTCACCTCTTTTCTGCAAAATTTGCAGCCTTTTCACCTCTTATCAGCACAATTCTCAGCAGGTTCTGCTCATTTCAACAAAATTGGCAATCTCTCCACCTCGTCTTTCTGAGAAAGAGTTTGGCTCAGTGAGCTAAATAACCGCCCTTAGACCAGGAGGGCCAGGGTCAAATCCTGCTAACGGCAGTTTTTTTTTTTTTTTTTTTTTTTTTTTTTGTAAATTTCAATTTTTTCAGCTTTTTTCAGCAGACATCTTCAGCGTTAAGGCATCCACAGAGCATTTTCGCAGGAAATGCAAATTTTTCTAGTTATTTTTGTGTTTGCAGCGCTGTGAGCCAGAACAGCGAGAGAAAAATCTGCAACAGCGACGAGCCGAATGCTTACGTGAATCGCAGCAGCTGCACATGTGCTACGCTGAATTAGAGGATATCTTTGCTCTGGATTTCTATTTCTACTTTTTCATTTCTATATGATTCTTCTTGCATCTAAACAAAGATGATTCAATTTGCTAAATGTTGATGGCTCTTCGTGCTCAGGTGTAAATGAGACGTAATATTTGCTCTTGGTTTGGTTCTCCTGTACAGAACCTTGCAGTACAACAGAAACCTAAAAACATTATTTGTAGTTGTTATTCTTAGTTGTTCTGCTGCCTAAATACCACAGGGTCTGATTATGAAGTTATTGAGCTGCACATACGTTACGCTCTGCTTAAGTTCGAGGTCACAGCGTATGTAGAGCAGCTGGAACATAATGAAGTCTACAAGGTTAAAGTTTTCTCTTCAGTTATTGTTCTTTCTGCTGCTTGGTTTGATGGATCTGAGAGCTTTTGTTTTTATTATTGTTATTATAATTATCATTAATATTTTACTCTCTAGAAGCTTTAAAATAGTGTTTGTGTTTGAAAAAATTGATTTAAGAATTGAACAGAAACATCTGTCCTTCTGAAAATCGCCCAAAGGCACGGAGACAAAGTCAAAGGATGCAACCTGTAACTTTCTCTTCCTTCATGTCAGGACCATCATCCATGATTTATATAAAATGCATATAGCAACAGTAGCACTTTAGTTTGGACTTTATGATTTCTGTAACTGGAAAATATTATTTTGTTTAAAGACAGAAGTGACCGCATAGTTGCAACATCAAAGGGAAATATTAATTAATTAGCATCAAGTATATTTGTTGCTTAAGCGTTTGCACTATAACTTAAGTAGGATTATAACTTTTAAGGAAGGAAAGATTTCAGATATTTAGTTCACTGTTTCAGTTATTTTATATGAAATTAAAACATTTACGTTGGTCAAATATGATGCTCTAAATCAAATAAAAGTTTGAAAATAAATGATGTATTTTTAAATGCTGCAACAAATGTTCACAAAAAGTAACTATAATTAAAACCAGTTAAACAAAATCAAATGTTTGAATCATGCTTAACCAAATGCCAGGCTGGAGAGCTGAACCTAAAGTATACGTAGAAAGATTTCAACATCTGAGCAGTTTTTAATGTTTTTATCACATATAAATGTCACAGCAGTGGGTCCTGGCCCAATGCTTTGTGTTTTTGCTTTTCTTTGACTCTTGTTTTTCTTGGTTTTTGTTCTTCTTATTTATCAGGCTCTCAGTAATCTTAGTTCTCCCTCCCTCAGTGTTCATTTCAGCCTGTGTTTAGTTTCTGTTCCCGTGTCCCACGTTTCATCGTTTCATGTCGAGTCAGCCCTGTGTCTCCCCAGTCAGCCCCGCCTCCCTCGGGCACTCATGTGTGATACAGAGTAATAAACCTGACTACATTTGCTACACTCTCTTTATTACCTGTTACTTTAAAATTCATACACTAATTATGTCTGCCCATCTCTCTAATGTGAAGGTCAAAGGTCAACATCCCAGTGGCATAAGAATAATCCCAAAGGGGCAAAGGGAGTGGTTAATTTAGCATATTTAGCATTAAGGGTACAGCAAGGATATACTTTTACTTATTGTGGCAGGGGTGTGGTCTCTGGCCTGCTGCAGTGGAGGCTGGTGGCGGGACGTTGGACGGCACAGGTGAGGGTGATGGAGCTCATGACTCTCCCCTTTATAGTGACGGAGGAGACTGGCGTGGGGGAAGCGTGTAGTGGAGGAAGCCGAGGAGAGAGCTGGTTTCTGGCTACAAAGACGGCGTCAAACCAGAAAATATTGCTTGTGGTCAAATAATGTGTAATAATAATGAAATAAATAGGCCATTGGGAAAAACTTGATTTTGAAATAAAGACTGACTTTGAAAAAAAGGACATTTGGATTAAAAACGGCTGGGAATAAATAAAATGCCTCAGGAATAATCTCTGTTATTGTGAAAAATAATGATCATGAAATAATATTTCACAATAATAAGTAAATTTATATAGCAGAATGCAATATATTTCACAATAATGAGCTTCTTTTCAAAATGTGTTCAATTATTTCACAATATCATTCTCACATTACATATCTGTGTCTTACTTATTCACATAGTTATTTATTTCATCATGACTTATTTATTTATTTAATTTTGAACACTTTGGAGTTCCATATGGTTGTAGTGGGCTTGTAATGTAAATGTGGTCTGATTAAATGTGACATTAATGCTGACGCTGCATCAAACCCTGATAAAACAGTTCTATTAGTAGGTCTGTGTGATCAGCATCAGTGGGTTAAGGTGAGGCCTTGACTAGTAGAACGTCATGTTGGTGTTTAACAACACATGAGCCAACATCAGACTCCGAGCGCTACGATGCTAAAGATCAGAAGATCCAGTGTGACATCATCGTTACCTGGCAACAGTAGCCCTCATCTGACTTTATTGGAGGATATTTACACCAGCAACACGGTTTAGTTTGATATGACGGATTAACAACATGCGCTGTGATATCCAGTTCATCTGTAATAGATACTGGATCTAATCAGTCAGCAGATATTTGATCAGCTTATTTATAATTATACTAGAAACAAACACAACTGTGTTGGTGATTCATGCAAACTTGCATATCAGCCTTTGAAGGTTTTGTAGTATTGAGAACAAAGAGGTTGTGTTAGGGCTGAAAAGCCCGACTTGTTCTCCTCTGCAGGTCATCAAATGCACCAAAGAAGTTTGTATTTGCACAATCCTGTATATGTTTGATGGCTTTATTATTCTCTGTTCAAAGACAGTAAATATGGAAAATGTCTCATGTAGTATCAGCTTCATTTAAAATGACTGCAGCAAACATTTAGAGAACATGTGCTGCTGTTTGTCCTACATTTCAACACTGAATGAACCCTGAAAACATGATGGCAGCTGGCAGGTTGGAGTTCACATGAAATATTGGCTGTATGAAGACTGGAAATATAGATGATAAAAACATGCAGCCAAACATTTGTGGACATGAATAAACTATCTGATCCAAAAAGCAGGAAGTGACACAGCTAGAAAGTGTGTAACAGCTGAAGTCAAATGTGATGCAGAGTTGAATCTGCACTTGGATCCATCTGTGAAAGGTCCACATGTAGGGATCACATGAGTCCTGATGTTTGTCAGTCCAGCTTGATAACTCCATCTACTGTGGGCTACATATACTGGGCTGGTAGCTCCACAGTGTTGGAAAGAAACTATTAAATGTGCAAAGTTTAAAATCAGAGGCTCTTCTAACACAGGAGCCATGTTGAGTTTAGATCACAGCCGACCACCGGCAGTCTGAAATGGAATGAAGCCCATTGACAGCCAGCAGGTCTAAACAGGAACGCACCCATTTGTATGTGTGGCAATGATGTGGCTACAGTTGACACAGGATTGGTTCAAACTAAACATCAGAAACATTTCACAGAGTTCACAAATAAACTCACGTTTTTATTTTTGAAGATGATTATAAAGTAGAATTTATGGTCCAGTAGAAACAGCAGGAGGTTTGAGCCCTTCTGATGGCAAGGCAAGGCAAGTTTATTTGTATAGCACAATTCAACAACAAGGTGATTCAAAGTGCTTTACAGAGACATTAGAAACAAAAACAAATAAAAAGCATGATTTAAAATTGATTAAAACAAGCAAACAAACTAACTAATTAACAAACAAACAAACAAAACAGTATATAAAATCAAAACAGATCAGAACAGTAGATAAAATCAGTAGTTAAATGTAAGTTTTGAAATTTAAGCTTAAAAGTGTGGATTTGGTGCTTTATTCAAATGCAGCTGAGAACAGGTGAGTCTTCAACCTGGATTTAAATAAACTGTGTTTCAGCTGATCTGAGGCTTTCTGGGAGTTTGTTCCAGATATAAGGAGCATAAAAGCTGAATGCAGCTTCTCCGTGTCTGGTTCTGACTCTGGGAACTGATAAAAGACCGGATCCAGATGACCTGAGGGATCTGGAAGGTTCATACTGGGTCAGGAGGTCACTGATGTATTTTGGTCCTAAACCATTCAGAGCTTTATAGACCAGCATCAGAACTTTAAAGTCTATCCTCTGACGGACAGGCAGCCAGTGTAAAGACCTCAGAGCTGGACGGATGTCCACTTTTTTGGTCTTAGTGAGGACTCGAGCAGCAGAGTTCTGAATGAGCTGTAGTTGTCTGACTGATTTTTTAGGTAGACCTGTAAAGATGCTGTTACAGTAATCAAGCCTACTAAAGATGAATGCATGGACTAGTTTTTCCAGGTCCTGTTGAGACATCAGATCTTTTATCCTTGAAATATTCTTGAGGTGATAGTAAGCTGACTTTGTTATTGTCTTAATGTGTTTTTCTAAGTTTAGGTCTGCATCCATCACTACACCCACATTTCTCGCCTGGTTTGTGGTTTTTAGATGTATAGATTGAAGTTCTCTGGTGACCTGTAATCGTATTTCTTTGGCGCCAAAGACTATTACCTCAGTTTTGTTTTTGTTTAGCTGGAGAAAATTGTACGGGGCCTTGGTCTCCTGGTGACATTGTGATATATATTTGTGTGTCATCTGCATAGCTATGACAGTTTATTTTGTTGTTCTTTATAATCTGTGCCAGTGGGAGCATGTAGATGTTAAACAGAAAGGGTCCCAAGATGGAACCTTGGGGAACTCCACATGTGATACTTGTCTGCTCAGATGTGAAGTTACCTATTGATACAAAGTATTTCCTGTTTTCTACGTATGTTTTGAACCAGTTTAGTACAGTTCCTGAAAGACCTGTCCAGTTCTCCAGTCGTTTGAGTAATATGTTGTGGTCAACTGTATCAAATGCTGCACTGAGATCCAGTAAAACTAAAACTGACATTTTTCCACTGTGTGTATTCAGACATATGTCATTAAACAGCAGAAACAGGATTTGGAGGAAGATGTTAATAGATTAGAAAGAATTGTACACTGGAAGATGTTAATAGATTAGAAAGAATTGTACACTGTGAATCAATGCAAGTCTTTCTATATAGACAGATCTGTAATAATCCCTCAGGTAGGTTCCTCTGGGACAGTCACAGATAGAGACACCAATTCTGACATCCTTTGAAAGCCTGACTTTGAATTGTCATCACTCGTCATGCACACAGATGTTAATTCTACATATTCCTGGTACTGAACTCTAAATCAATATGAAGAAAATGCTCCTGCTAATCTGCATCTATGTTGATATCAAATCCTTTTCCAGCACATGGATAAATCTCTATAAATCTTTCAGTCTGATCAGAATGGGCACAGTGTTGTTATTGCAGCTCCCTGATGTTTGAAAAGCTAAATGTCCATTTTAAAGTGCTCGTGTGTAGGATTGTGTTTTCTTCCTTTGTGCAGTTCTTACAGTAAACATGTTTGAATGTTTCCTGTTCCCCTGATGCTTCTTCCTGTTGGATAAAATTGGTTTGAATAACATGTTCTTATAGGTTTTAATGAACTTCAAACTGGGATCCACTTACAAAACTGTCTCATTTTATTGGAACGATCCACATTTGCATCCATTCACGGTACATTTGACATCTGAACACGTTTGTACACATGATGAAAGGACAGATGGTGTTTGTGTGTCCTTCTTAAACTTAGTGTGGATGTTTCATCATGTAGAACTACTTAGAACAAAGTCTTTGGAACATTTGGAGAACACGTTTAGGACAGTAACATCCTGGTAGAACATTTTCTTAAAGCAAAGCAGAGCTGCAACATGACTGTGAGCATTCAGAAGAATAAAGTCAGAATACTTTATTATTATGAAGACTAAAGTGCACCTTAATGCTGCCGATGAACACACACGTTCTTTGTGAAAGCATGTGTGAGCACAGCTGACATGCACCACAATGACCCCACTCGCCCCATTTCTTCATCCACTTCTTGCTCTTGTGCTTGAAATGAGACGCAGCAAAAGTCAGAGGCTCTAAAATCCACACAAAGGGGGCTCGTTAGATCAGGATACTGGATGTGATCCATAGAAAACATGGATAATACACCACTTTATTTGAAGCATCTGTAGCACTGCCTCAGTTCTGGATGTTTCCACAGACTCCTCTGTGCACCTAAATGAAAGGTCAAAGGTCAGCAGCACATGTAGTTGGGACAAGTCTTCAGTCGCACAAACTACACAATCATTTTCCTCCAATGACGACTTTTCACTTGCAGAAATGGTCCTGTGTGATTTCCAGGCTGTGATATAAAAACTAGTTCCTAATGGCAGCGACTCACTCAGTAAACATGTGTTTCCTTCACCAACCTCACACACAGATCCAATAAGATCAGGAAGTGGGCAGTATAGTACAATATGTGTTATTCTGTGCTGCACTGCCCAAACTAAAGATCTGCTGAAGTGTTGGAAATGATCCAGATGTTTATTTTGGACGATACAGCAGAAGATCAGACATGAAAGTGGAGATAACACAGAAGACCTGCAGCAAAGGTCAGAGGTCAGACTGGGCCCTGGATTCAACAATGAGCCAATGATCATCAAGCAGTGACTAAAGCAGAGCCCTGACGTTCTGACATTCATCACACAGTCAGAACAAATGTCTGCTGATGACTTCATCTCATGAAACGACTGATAGATGTCAGTTCATTGATCAGCTGAGCTGCTGATCTTCTTTTTTTTTTTTTTTTTTCCTCGCCTGTCCCATTTGGTTCTTTAGCTGTCAGAATTGTTGTCTGAAGACCAACAAGGATACCCAATGGATTTACTTTGCCAAATGGATCTTCGTGGCATTGCCGTATTGGTCCATTTGGTCGATCTTTGTTTTTATTATTTATTATATTTTATTTTCAGATGTTACAGACGGGACAGACATGAGTGAGGGATAGGAAAGGGAGAAAGAAAGAGGAAGGAAAGGAAAAACAGAAGGGGAGAGGGACAGTGAGAAAGGGGGGGAGAAAAAAAAATAAGAATCTCCTGGATCACCTGTTGAGAGAAGAATAGAAAACAAGCAAAGAAACAAAAAAAAAAACACAAAGCAACATACTAAACACAACACCATCGCATTAATCTAGCTAAGTGTAAACAGCAGTAAATACTAAATATTCAATGTTGTTGTGCAGCACGCAGGACAGATGTGCTTCGAAGTAGTAGCCAAGAAAGGTGTAATTTAAGTCTACGAGCAGTGAACACCTGTGTGCATACCTGTGTGGATCAGCATGCTTGCATTCCAAAGGTTTCTCCATGTAACGATCTGCTAGGGAGTGTGGGGGGGCCACAGCCCCGTCCTCCAGGGTATGAAGCAGGTATGGAGGAGATCAAAACTCCAGACATCCAGAGGCCCCCAGAACACAAGACACCATAGAAGACCAACAGAGGGGCAGCCGCGCCACTGTCCCAGAAAGAGCTGAGGAGAGTCCCAGATGAGGGCTCATTCAGCAGCCGCGGAGCAGAAGCCAGGGGGAGTTGCAGTGACGCGCCCGTGAGCTCCGCCGGCAGCCAGCTGCGCCTGAGTGACCGAGCCCCACTTCGGAGGCACCCCACCTCCGAAGTGGCCCGAGCGAGCCCCAGGTTCCAGGCCCCGATAAGCGGCCGCCAAGGAGTGAGCCGGTGTGTACCTGGACGCCCACCCCCAGACACAAAGAACCACCAACGCACCGACACCTGAGGGAGTCCGCCACCGGCAGGGGAAGTGGTGGAGGGGTGGAGATAGGCCTCCAAACGTTGGAGGGCCTGAGGTGTCCCCAGAGAGGTGGTGTCTGATACCCAACCTGACATATAGACACAGACATACAGGCACACACAGACACAAACATCCATTCCCCCCCTCATGCTCTCATGAGCATGCTGATCTTCATCGTCACAGAAACATTCAGCTTGTTTCAATCAGTAAATAACTCCCACTACTCCCAGTTTGAACTGTTCCCACTCAAAATGCTATGAGAACAATGATCATTGTAGGACTTCACAAACATCACGTGTTGTTTTCCACATGTAAGATCAGCAAACACACAGAAACTTCCTGTTGCCACACACGGCCTCTAAAATCTCTTCCACGCTTTCTGTCTGAAGTCCACTCTCTGTGTCGGATCCACAGGAAACAACAAGATCTTATTAACATGGTTTTCAATGTGTCTCCTTCCAAAAAGTCCAACCAATGAACAAATGTGTGTATTTGTGGAGGCCGAACAAAAGCATGACACATTTCTCTGTTTCTATAAACTGGAGTCAAACACAAACATGAAGAGTTTCACTGACAGACTCCAAAATGCCCCCACAGTGGATCAAAGGGAAATCCTACAGTGTGGCCAGAGACTCTTAATGGCTCCAACATCAACACATCCACAATGTTGGATCCAGTTGTGCCTCACAGAGTTACTAAGACACACCCTCTGCCAGCATCACAACAGCTCCACCTGCTTCACCTGCCTCCTCAGCATCTGTACACCTGAAGAGAAAAGAAAGGCTCCAACAGCTCAAATCTACAAAGGATTCATGAAGTTTCATCCAACAATAACATGTTTGCCTTCCACAGTGTGCTGTTAGACACCACTGTACCTCTGCCATTTCAAAAAGAGCAGCTTGGGAACATTTTGGCTCCAAACACTTTGTGTTTAAGTTCTTTGTTTTCTTTGTGAAGCCGACAACATCTGGAGCTTTGTGACTCATAGAAACATCATTTTGTTCTTTAGATGACAGCAGATTGGGACTGAATAATCAATCACTATCAAACCAATAAAGACAAACATGCTGATTTTACAGGAACTTTGTTGGAGAAGCTGCAAAGACATGAAACTGGTGGAGATCCCAAACCAGTTGATAGTGCTGGTTATTCCAAATAAAGCTGTTTCCCTTTGAGATGAAATGACTTTCTGTCCTGATATATAATAAAGATGTTGTTGTTTTTGAGCCCCTGTATTAAAAGTAGTTTAAAGTCAGCTTGAGTTTGATGTCTTTATGTCAAAGCTGCTCATGATGTTGAGCTGCTGATGGAATAAAAACAATATAAAAGCATGTAGTCCAGACTTAAATGTAGCCTGTTGTTAGCTGAGGTCCACACACAGTGTTTGACAGTGTAAAGTGTGTGAAAGGGCTGCTGGTGGAGCTCACTAGGATGAGCAGGTGACCACGAGGTGGAGAGCAGCTGGCCTGGCTTTGACCCGGGCCACGCCCCCTTTCTCTCTGCTTTGCTGTCACTTATCTTCACTGCTCTGTCCAATAAAGCTGAAAAAGGCCCCGAATCAAAGAAATCTGCTGCAGCCTCTGAAATGTCTTCTGTTTCCTTCCCGACGGCTTTTTCACCGTCAGCCCATCAGACAGTCCAGCAGCATTTATGATGATGTCATGATGTTGAAGAGGCTGCTACGGTGGCCTCCCATGACCCCCAGCCTCATCACAGCTGAGATGCAGACATTTGAAAACATTCAGCAGACAACTGAATAACAGTCCAACACAACAGTCTGTGTGCAGACACACACTGACCTTTCATAGAGTCAAACACAGCTGGTTGAGTCATTTCTCTGTGAGTCTAAAGTGAATCTAGTATTTGAAAGTCCACTTCCTGTATTTATTGTTGAAGCCATTAAATAACCTTCTTCATCCAGCTGACAGCATCTTCATCCTATGATATGAACAGTTCCTCCTGTTGATGACAAACCTCTGACAGGATCTGCTTGAGGAGCTTTTTCATGTGCAGCTCTCTGAGCTCAGGGCTGAGCTGCTGTTTCATCTTTAAGAGCTGCTGCCTCCTCGCCGTCCTTGTTCTCCTCTTCTTCTCCTAATGACACCATTTCTGCTTCAGATCTTTCACTGGGCCTAAAACAGATGAAGAGTAGATCTACTGCTGTTCACTGTTTGTGTCAATATGGAGAAATATGAAAGACAAACACAGCACATACAGAGAAATGTAGACAGGATGTGCAGCCAGTGCAGTAAATGGTCTCAATATCAGCTCTTTAGAAAATGATCCTGATGAACATGAAACTAACATCCAATGAGAAACAGCTTCCTTGTTTCATGAACAATAACAATAAATGAAGAGCTAATAAAGAGCTATTCTATTGTAAAATGCTGAAATGATTATTAGACAGAACCCAGCGGCTCACCAAAAGCCTGCATTGAAAATCTATATGAAAGTCATCTATGCTCATATATGGCAAAATCCTGTAACTGTCACTGTGTTTTTCATCTGTGCTCTTGTTGGTTGGACAAGTTTGTAAATGACAGAGCTCAGTGGACTTTGCATCCATCACATCCTGTTAGATGTTTGTTTTTCCTTCACAGCTTTGTGATGAAGGCTGAAGAACAGAGATATGAACTATTGCCAACATGAATCCTGATGCATGACGTGGGCACAGACCCACCAAAGCAACACTCAGCTCACCTCATTCCAGGCGCTGGTCTGCTGGAGACCATGAGCCTTGTTAGTCACACATCAGCACCGTGGTAGGAAACAGCCTCCATCATTTCATTAGATCTGAATTTGGACTGTTTCCCTCTGGATGAACCAAGTCTGTCAAATCTATTGATCCAACACAAACAAACACATTGGCTCACAGTCAGATTGGCTTTGTATGGATGGTGTAACAGGGGCTGGGAAAGGATGCTGAAAGCTGAATATAACACAGAACAATAACAGGACATATAATAATGTAGAAACATGATCTTCAACAGGCACACTTCTGTTATTCATGATCACAAACACAAAGAACTTGTGCAGCCCTGATATCAGCCCTAATATATGAGTGTGTTTGCCCAAAGACTGAAACAGCATCAACATGACAGCTGTAAGAAATCTTCTCTCAGCCTTGTTTGGCAGAAGATCCCTGCAACAAAGATTGTAGCTGAAAGATGACGTGTGTAAAGTTTGCTCTGTGGGAGGGTCGAGGCTGTTTTTAGACCTTTGATAGTTTCCAATCCAGTTCTGACAGACAGGAATAAAAACAACATCATTAAGATCAGATCATGGAGCTGTTTGCTGCCTTGTTTCTATCTTCACATTACAAGACTTTACTACAATAAAGATGCTGACATGTATCTGTAGCAACAACATCATTGAATCTAGAACAACTGGAGCCAAACCAGTGGCTCTGCTGGGATCACTGGTGAGCCAACACTTCCTTGTTGATGCAGATTTCAGGGCTTCCTTTTGCTCCTCCGTTATAACTGTTCTCTCTTCTCAACACATGATGACACAAAGGAATCAGCAGTGACAAAGATGATGCTGAAGAGAAGCACACACTTCACACATATAACAGAGCAGTGCAGTTACACACACCTCTGCTCGACATCAGGCCTCAAACAAAGACACAAAACACTAACTTGACTCTAAACAGAAGAAACGAGCAGCTGTTTCTGTTCTGTGCTTATTTATATTTGACACACATGCTTCTCTTTGTGCAAACACACATCGCACTATAAGGGTAACCTCGCACACAATGATTGGACAGCACAGTGATGATGCTGGGAGATCCTATACGCAGCAACACAGAAACACTGAGAACTTTAAACAATGATGGAAAGTGTTATAAATGACTTGTTGGCCTCTGATCTGTCACAAACAGCTGAAACGTGTCTCTCATGAGTCACATGAAGGTTTTTGACAGAAAGGACAAAAAGTAGCTGCAGTCAGTTTGTGTCATTTTTATATTTATTCATCTGGGAGAAAAATCTGAGGGACATTAAAATGTGTTTTCAACAGAGACAAGAACATGAATATAACAGAACAGGTAAATGAACATGTTTCAAGTAAACAGCTGGACTGATCAGGTCCAAACACAGAGTGATAAACTTGTCAAACAGCTGTCATATCTTTATATAGAAGCTCTTTATAAATGCTGCTCACTGCAGTCTGTTTACTAATAATGTCAAAGTGTTAGAAACACAGAAACATCAGAATGGTCTTTGTTCACAGAAACCTGTCTGGGATCCTTTGTTGTTCTTTTGATGCAGAGTTACATTATAAATATAAAGAGTTATTTCAGAGTCTCATCAGTTTTCCTGCATGTCTTTATTTAACACATCAGCAGGGCTGAAGCTCTCATGTTAAACACACACTGATCTATGGACACGTTCATGTGTTTCTAACAGAACCAGGCTGTTATCAGCCTGCACTAACATTATGTCACACACACTGAATGTAACAGTGACAGTTTACATCATCACACAATCAGCTGTGATTGTTTCACTGTCATCAAACGAGTCAACAGGAAGTAGAATCAATAGAAACCAATCATTTACTGACAGCATGTCTGATGGAAATAAGTGCAGATTATGTATGAAGTCTAACTGCACACAGTAACTGTGTTACAATAAGGACTTAACAGCGCCCTCTGCTGGAGTGTTTCAGTACTGCGTTAACTAGAATACACCACCTCCTCCTCACACCACCTGCTACAGCTCTACTCTTCTATGACTACAGTCATCCACAGCACTGATGTGAGGTCACATGGTTCATATGTAAGGAGCACAGCTGACCTCAGGTCAGTTTAATGACTGTGAGCAGCAGCTGTGTTATTGTCACTGTGACAGGGAGACACTCTCAGACACAGCGCTCATGTCAGCTTGTTCTCATGCAGGAGGATCAGGAGCTCCATGTTTGTCTTTCTGTTTGAATCATGATGTGTTTGTGCCATCAGAGTCTGTCATGAGTACTCAGGGTTTCACAGCAGCTCTTCTGGATGCTGACGAGGACTCCAACCTCATGTTTCACCTCTCTGAGCTTCTGATGTCTGTGAACACTCGTGTTTCTTCTCTGGGCTCATCTGGACAAAAACACCT
Organism: Maylandia zebra; assembly: GCF_041146795.1. Lineage (NCBI taxonomy): Eukaryota > Metazoa > Chordata > Actinopteri > Cichliformes > Cichlidae > Maylandia > Maylandia zebra. The sequence goes on from NW_027490041.1 coordinate 3,867,612, forward strand.
TTCTGTGTTTGGCTGCAGCCTCATTCTGACTGACAGGAAGTGTGTTATCCATGAGCTGCACTTCTGTGAGGAAGTTTCCTGCTGTGTTTCCTGTCTGTGGACAAACACGAGTGTTCCAGCTGAGGACTTGGTTCCTTCCACCTGTCCATACAGGACATCACGCTGTCTGCAGCTCTGTAAATGCAGCTGCAGGTCCTTCCACGTGCTGCTCTGTATTTGTGCAGTTTGTAGTGTGTCCTGGGAAACGTAGCACACATGGTGTTCTTCTGCTGTTTCCTCCTTTCACTGAGTGTGAAACACTGACGCTGTGCTGTTGTTCACAGAGGGGAGCTGATTCTAGCTGCAGCTGGACTCTGTCATCTAACTGAATGTGTTGGTGCTGATCACGGGGCTCTGAGGGGGGAGCAGCAGGAGGACTCTGGATGCTGACGTCAGTGTATCTGTGGAAGCTCCCACAGCGTGTCTGTCATTCAATATTGTGCTGTATATTGTATCTATGCAAAGATGAACAGACTGTGTGTTCACTGGTCTCTGTGCTGCAGCTCTGATGTCATCATCACTCCCTCCTCCACCCTCAGCAGTCCCAGCATGCTGCTGTGGTGCACCCCACCCTCACTCTACACCTGAGCCACAGACCACACCCTCCACCTCAATATACACCACAGTTTTCTCTGCTGTGGAAATGAGATCAGGAGGAAATCATCATTATTATTATTTAATAAACGCTCACATTAATGTGGGCTTATTTGTTTCATATTAGAAACATTAGTTGAGTGTTTTTAGTATAAAATGGTCAAAGTCCCTCTTTTTGCTCCTCCCCTCACCTGTGGATGGGCGGTGCTGTTACCGTGGTGACAGCTTGGATGTGTTTCAGTCCTGCCTGGTTATCACTGCAGGAATCTTTCACATTTATTACAGGTAATAACTCTGATTTTTCTGTGTATTATGAACCAAATGTATCCTGATACACACAGAGATGGATGAGCAGAGGTCACATGATGAAAGAACAAACATGGAGTCTTTGATTGATTTAGATATTTATTGATGAATGCAAACAAACCTGACACTGAACCATCGTCCAGCAGAACAAACCTGATCACATGACCTGCTGACCCAAACAGTGCAAAGCTCCATGGCAACAACAACAAACAGCCTCACATATGTTAACAGAGGCTGTTAGAAGCACAGAGTCTTTACAGTCTTTCTCCTGCTTGGACACAGATCTCTGCACATCTTCATCACAGTTACTCACAGACGTGCAGAGTGTGTGGATATCAAAGCTAAGTTTCCACCATGTTTGTAGTCTGTACTGGGACTCATGGAGCATCTCTCTATGAGCACTCAGTGCTTTAAACAGTGAGTCCCAGTTTAACCAGCAGCCTTCACACCACACATCACACAGACATGGAAACTTCAAACCTCAGACTGAAGACACCATCAGAAATAAACAGATTGTGATGAAGATGAAGAACTGGACCAGTTTGCTGTGGTTTCTTCTGTTCCTGTCAGAAATAAGAGTCTGGCAGCACTTTGCTCTCCTTCCACATGTTTAAGGAGGAAGTGAAGAAGAGCGAGTGAGTCGTCTTCCTCTGTGGGCCCAACATCAGGCAGCAGCCACGTATTTTTAAAAACCCAGCACACTGCTTCAGAAACACTGAGTCAGGTGACCAGAGTCATGTGATCAGTGAGGTCTTCACTCAGGACGTCACTGCTTCAGGACCTGATTCAGAGGTTTATAAGGACGTGGATCATTGGTGCTGATGTTGTGTGAGAGCTGGTGAACCATGGGGAACATAAATAACAACCAGGCCATCAGCAGTTCTACCCCCAGCTCTAACACCTACATAATACACTATACATATAGTTATTGTTAAGGTTCAAATATTGAGGAAGGAGAGTACAAACAACCAGGTCCAGAAGAGCTTGGTCAAACAATTGATTTTAATGAACACACGCGTGGGGGGACCAGCGCCGTACGCAGACAGCGCTGATCTCCGACTAATCAAAGCATAAACAGATATTTTATACCATCGGGGTTTGAATTTAATGACGCCCCTTCAACGTCACACAGATACATACATACATACGTCAAATCAAAACCACAATGACTTTTAACACAGTTTGAAAAGAACATTATCTCTATCTTCATGGCAGATGTTTCCTGTCAACCTTTTGACTGCCGCTTCTCCAAAACCACAGACCATGCTCTGCAGTAAGATACCACTTCTGCACGCCCGCAGTTGCAAGCAAACATGATTAACCTCTCACCTATAACTGAATGTATCTACTATGTGTGTGTGTGTGTGTCACGACCTCACTTGGCACTCTGTGTCACCTCTCACCTACTAACGCTCGCAGTCAAACAGAGGCCACTCTCACATGTGTCAGCAGTTTACTAAAACTATATATGTAGTATATTAAATAAATGTTTTAATCAAGAACCTCTACTAGAAGCTTAATAACAGAATATAAAAGTATAAAAGATAATAATGAACAACCTGGTTATTCAAATAGCATCATCCAAACAGCTCCTCAGAATAAGCTGCACTTACACTCTGCCTTAGTTTCACTTTTGCAAAAGCACGCTCTGCAAACCTGCAGTTTCCTGTCAAGACTTTGCACAGAGTGTCCTCAGAATCAACAGAATCAGCCCATACACACTTAAGATTATAACAAGCATTCAAAAGCATTTAAGATCATAGATTCAACTCAACAGTTTAAAGTGGTTATAACTGCACCTGTAGTAAAGGCTAATTGGGTACCAAAATGTTTAAACATCTGAATGCAATATCAATGCTGTAGATTATATTATTAATGCAATGGTAATGATGATGATTATTAACAGTAGCAACAAAATAATTTCCCTGATCTCCACATTATATAGGTTATAGTATGTTATATATAAACGTAGCTGAAGCAGTTTCATTTGTAGCTTCACGCTGCACTTCACATGTTTGTCCACCAGATGGCAGCACAGAGGCCTGTGTTGGAAAGCTTTGAGTAATGAAGCGTTTTCAATCCAAGCTTCAGAAAGCTTCATGTGGTCATCAAGGAAGCAACCAGGAAATATCTGCTGTGTGTAAAAACAGCAACACAAGAATCCAGGATGAAGACAAGAAACTCAAAGCTCACAAAACAGGTGGAGCTAATTTTGTGACGTGTTTCTGTAAAAACACCACAGAAGTGAATCATCAAAGTTTCCATGTGAGCTGATGATGCTGCTGCAGAGTTTCTGTGAACCTCCTGTGACCCCGCCTCCTCATACAGAGACATCTGATTGCTCTTCAACCTGCATCACGTGGACACATGTGATTGTGTGTTGTAGTATTGATCCCAATGCTGGTATCAGTCCTGGATCAATAACACTGGATGGATGCGTTCAGCATGGAGCCCTGAGCTGTGTTACAGACAAACATGGAAACTGACAGGTCTGTGTCATTCACAGTCTGTAACACTTCTAAACAACAGAGGCTGACCCAAGTGCCTCAGAGCCAGGCACGCTCACATCACAGCTCTCTAAATAAGCCAGTTTCAAAATAAGAGCTGAAAGCTGTGTTTGCTTGTGTTAGCTTATTATTGTGGAGACTAACATTCAGTGATCATGTGTTCAGACACATAATGATTACTCTCAGAAATCCTGATCTTTGTATTTACTGTGTGTTGGATCAATAACTGAGATTCATGGTATCACACAGCTGTGCTGCTGCTGATGTCAGCACATCTGGAACAATACGAGGTATCTGCTACCAGACTGAGCAGGACGTGAGACCTGTGGACTGTTTAAAGCTGTCCCTCCACAGCTCACTCAGACCTGATCCACACCTCAGTGATATTCTCTGACTTCCTCAGTAGAGACAGAAACCATTCAGATCTGGGACCATCAGCTGACTGATGATGTCACACAGACTGTGTTTTTCAGGAACAGTGATTCTGATGTGAGCCTGCTAGCTGACAGCAGACCTGATGAAAGCACATGTTCACATCTGTGAGGACAAACTGGACTCTTTGACTGCACCTTGGTTCTCCTCAGAGGTCTGTACAGGAGCATGTCCACCCCCACTGAAGATCTCAGTCACTGTGAAACATAGAAAGCTGCTTGTGTGGCCTCTGCCTCACATGTAGATACAGCTACAGGTTTCTCTGTCAGTCAGACTGAAACAGTGTCCTGATGCTGCATCATTCAGCTCTGTGCCCCAGTCAGCATCACTGGGAGCTACCAGTGTTTCTGCCCTTTTCCTGTAACACTACACTCAGCACAGGCTCAGCTGGTATCCAGTGTTGGACTTTGGCTTCAGCTGCTGTGATAGATCCTCTAACATAGATCAGCTCTGCTACATGTTGTTAGATAAGTGCAGCTGCTGTCATGTCCTGATGTTTCTCTGGCTCAGCAGCTTCTCCATCAGAGGTTCACATGGAGCTGATCCAGTATCTCCAGTAACTGTGTTCTGTGCCTCACTGGTTCATCCTTCTGTCTGTGTGACGTCAGTCAGATGTTGAAGTTAAACTCTGTAATCTTCACTGTGTCACAGAGTTCAGTGAGTCCCGTTATTCACAGTATCAATCAGATCATCAGAGAACAGCTGATCAGCAATCAGTGGTGCCAACAGCGCCTCCTGTGGTGAGAGGATGCAATAATGCAATGTAGCATTTTTCCACTCAACACTTGCAGTCATGGAAACTGTCTGTTGGATCTGTGTGACGTTGCTTTCTTGGTTAGAGTTCCTCACAATGATTCTTCTAATGAGGCGTCGACCATGTTTGCAGCTCTTTGGAAGAAAACGTCGCCCTTTGCCATCCTTACTTTTCTTTGACTTCTTCAAATGCAGCTGAACTCCAGCTGGTATTTTCTTGGACTTTGCAGCTGTTTCTGGTCATCAGTTCATTCCTGCAAACCTCTGAAGCTGAACAACAATGATGCTGCATTGCTGGCTGATCCCAAAAGGTTGATTCTGTTCATCTGGACGTTCTCAGAAACGTTTGCTCACTGATCAGGTGACTTCTTCAGTCTCAGCTGACTGCAGCTTTACAACCTTACAAACAGCACATTTGCACAATGACTGAAAGCAGCAGCACCTGATATATATGATACTAATATAATACATATACATATATAATCCATACTAATGATGAAGGAACTGAGCTCACAGTCCATTGTTCATTCAGTGAACTACTCAGTTTATTTTGGGCCTCAGAAATGCTCACTCTGTTTGTACATCACTGTCAGCAATAGACTCATTCTGCTGTGTGGACAGGAACACATGTGACATCACTTCCTGTTTGTTTGTGACTGAAGAGGAAGAAGTTTACAAGGAATCATTGAGAAGAGTTTCAAACATCAACTGATTGAATCCATGAATCTGAAAACGTGTTTGTGAGTGAAAGAGACAGACATGTACAGACTGAACTATCTGTTCAACAGTCAGAGTGTTTCTGTAGCAGGAGACACTCTTTACACTCCACTCAGCACAGGGACACTGAGGAACCAGGAAACCAGAGTCTAAACCCAGGATAAAGAGTTTGAGTGAATGTGGTGTTGAAGGTGTGGAGGTGGATCAGAGTGTCAGAGGAGACTCTGTAGAAGGACAGAGTGCCAGCAGGACAGTCCACATACACTGCTGCTCTGTTAGAGACAGAGGAGGAGGAGGAGGAGGAGGAGGAGGAGGAGGAGGAGGAGGAGGAGGAGGAGATGGATGTTTTTATTCTATTGTGACAGACAGACTGAGGACCATTATAATCACAGTACAGACTCCAGGACTGATCATTGTATCCAAACAAACAGTCACTGCGTCCTTTCCTTCTGATGCTTCTGTAACTCACTGATATAAAAACTCTTCCTCTCCACTCGACCTCCCAGTAACAGCGACCAGTCAGACCATTTCTACACAGCAGCTGATAAACATAACCATCAAATCTGTCTGGATGATCAGGATATGACTGAACCTCCTCCACATGTGTCACCTTCCTGTTGTTGTCAGACAGTTGGAGCTTTGTGTTCACTGTGTTTGTGTCGATTGTGAGTTGACAGGAATCTGATGGAGAGAACAAACACAATCCAGCTGCAGTTATTGATCCATCATCTGTTCATTGATTGACACTTTGATGATGACTCCTGACATGATGAAGATGGTTGAATGTGTGCTGCTTTGTTTTCATGAATCCCATTAAAAACACACTTACACTTCCTCAGACCTGGTCTCAACCATCGGACTCCAGCAGGCTCCACCCTGAAAGGAGGAGGGGGGTCAGAGCAGCACAGTCAGCATGCACACATGGACATTACATGGCTCTCACACACACACTGTTACACACTGAGCTCAAAGCTCGGCTCCACTGTTTTATTCAAAGAAATCTACATTTATTTATCAGCACATTTAAAAACAGCTTGAGCCAAAGTGCTGCACAGAGTAGAGAGAAAATAGGAAACATCCACAGTAATGACTATAAAGACTGGTCAGGATTGAAAGCTACAGAGTACAAATGTGTTTCCAACCGGCTTTTAAAAATGTCCAGTGTTGGTGACGACCTGATGTGAAGGGCGACTGTTCCAGAGTTTGGCTGCAGCCATCGATAAAGCTCACCTCTGTTTTTACGTCTAGTTCTGGTCAGAAGCTGCTTATCTGCAGACCTGAGGGCTCCACTTGGATTCTTTTGTTAAAGAGAGATAAGATGGAGCCAATCCATTCACAGATTTAAAGACAACCAGATCTGGAAGTGGATTCTACCACGTACTGGTAACCAGTGGAAGAAGCTGGTGATGGGTCGTCTAGCACAGACCCACCGCTGGAAGCAGACAATTGATGAGGGAGAGAACTGTGACAGCGCCGTTCCTTCACTTGACCTCAGTCGCTCTCGTCTGCTCCCTCGTAACACTGCTCTTTATTGAGCTTACATGGATATGCACAAGTTCATTAACATGTGACGTCTTACACAGGTATGAACAAAGAGTACCAGTCTGTGTGTGTGTGTGTGTGAGTGTGTGTGTGTGTGTGTGTGTGTGTGTGTGTGTGTGTGTGTGTGTGTGTGTGTTCCAGATGTGACCCTGTGACCCCAAAGCTGGTGCTAAGAGTCCAGCGGTCCCCCTAACAAAGGGCTCTTATACTTAACCAGACACAGAGCAGGTGTCCTCCTACACCAGGGGTCTCAAACTCGTGGTCCGCGGGCCAATTGCGGCCCGCTGGACGATAGTTTTTGGCCCCACCTTAATATGAAAATGTAATGTTAGTTTGATAATGTATGACACTTTACAGTGTTGTGGGCGGAGCTGAATTGACCCACCAATCAGGGTGGGATATGGATCTCAGGGGACACCAGCCGGGCTTGATGCAAGCAGGGAAACATTTCTCAATGAGTCAAAGTTCCAGCAGCGTTGCCCTGGAGTGTTTCTTTCTTTCTGTGCCTGGCTGGCTTCCTCCTTTCTATTGGGCAAACGCCGACATTCGCCCCAGCGCGCTGCGTTCACAACACTTCAAAAAAAGTTGTTTTTTTAAGTTGCTGCCCAGCGGGACATTATACGTATATAGATTTATACACACGTCAGTGGGATTTAAAGTTATGTTTCCACAGAGAGAGATCTCATATTAACTCTCACAGTGATGCGTAGGCGGCGGGATAAAAGAAAAGTCATGAACTCAATGCAGCCCAATTTAGTCTGCAGTCACATAGCGACACCTGTTCATCGGCAACAACAGTCCCCGGTAACCCGGACTAATTATAGGGTCGCACCGTAATTTGTGGCTCGATGTTTTTATTTGCATCACTGCGTTTGCATTGCAGCAAACATGAACATTACATATATTTCAATATAATGTAAAAGCAGTCAAAACAACTAACATCAGAAACAGCTGATGTTATTTGTTATATGTCACGGTGTCATTTCCGCTTCTTTCTCCTGTAACAACAGCCCGGCGCCGTGAGCAGTCGCCTTTTTTGGGGGATGGGCTTACAATGGGCATCCAATCTGGGACCCACCTGGGTTAGCCAAGTAGGACCCACTTGAGCCAGCCCAGATGGGCTATATTCTATGGGCACCATATGGGTAACATATGGGAAGTTGCATGAACAGGCAACTGAGTTTAACGATCTTAGTTAAGTATAATTATTAGTCATGTGTAAGTATAAACATGAATTAAGATGAAATAACTGATAATAAATTATGCCAGAGGCAGCATATGTATATTTAATTAATAACAAAATATACATATAAAATATATTAATATAAGTGAAACACAAAGAACAGATGTGACTTAAAATTGTAAGACGCTTAATAAAATAAAACAAATGGTTTTACATTTGAGTGGGAAAAAAATTTCACTCCATGTAGGAGTGCTTTTCGAAATCTCGCGTTATTTCATGAAATATCACGAGGTTTTCTCAAACCCGTCCCCCCATTCTGGAACATTCTTCATTTCGCGCCCTTGGACAAAGCTGACAGTTAAGCTGGCAATTTTTGGATTAAGTTCATCTTTGAGCTACGGACTTATTTTCTGCACTAACGGTAAGAACTTTTTGACTTAATTTGAATCCCTAAGTATAAATGAAATGTTTACAAAGTTATGATGCTGCAAAGTAATGTATGGCACAAGTGCTGGCGAACTTTTTCCTAGCACTCAGGCAAGGCTAAGCTAGTTTAAATTTTTAGGTAATGTTGGATTTAGCCAATTTTCACAGTTTGAAAGCATTGTCTGGTGTCCTGTATAGTGCTTAACTAGCACCAAAATTAATGACTGCATGTACTTAACATCAAGTTGTACTTAAACATTATCTTGGTTTTTCTCTATGATTAGTATTAATAAAGGACTGTATTAGACCATGGGAGGGTATTTTCACTATCAGAGCAACCAAAATTGCTTTGGTGTTGTCTTTATTAGCTTCATTCTTCACAGCTAAGTGAGGAGGGTAGGCCATGGCCATGAGCAACTAGTGCCCAGCTGTTGCCGCTGTGTCAGGAGCATGCACAGCAGTCAGAGAGGCAGATCAGTGAGCACTCTATTTCTGTAGAAGACATAATCATCATTTTTCTTGCCATTGTTCTCATTTTTCCAGAAAAAGCAAAAAAGCAAATATAGGTATTCTTGATTTGTTTGGGGGTTTTTTTTATACACACTTTAGTATGCAACTTTATATGTGTAGTTGTTTTAGTGAGAACTTCATCAGAAATACTGTACTGACTCAAAAATCTGCCTCTTACTGTTGTGCAAGCTCTGTACATGAGGGAAACTGAATATTTAAGCAGAACTGGTCGGTCTTGTTAGGGCCACAGTGCCAACTCCTTTTACTATGATTGCTGTGGCCCTCCTTTTTTCCTTTTTGTAATGTATATTTGGCTAGAATCTACACATTTATTTATTTATAAAAAAGAAAAGCAATTGCTCTTTGGATGTGGTCCTAAAGATCTGTGATCTTTAAGTGTTTGTCTGATGCCTTATTTGTGCATGTGCACTGTTATTTTAATTTGTTTCATTATGGCTTAAATTTGTTTGAATTTTGTGCATGCTCCTTTATCAGCCTTCCTGCATGGACAGCTTGTGTGGTTATTGGCCAGGAGGGTTTGCAATTATCTCAAAACTTGAGATGTTTGTTGTTTTGATTATGACTATGGCTACTTATAAATTGCATAGTCACACTATTACAATAATATGTTATTAATATCTGTATATTGGTTTGATTTTGCTGTTGGACAGTGGAGTGAATAGTAGCAAGGGTTATGTGTGATTTCTTTTTTTATTTATTTTTACAGACTTTGACATAAGAAGCAGTGTATATTTCAAAATTCATTTCTATTTAAAATTTAATGCATGCCAGAAATATACTAGTAGGAATCTTTTTTTGAGCTTGTAACAATTAGAATTGTTACTTTATAAAGTGATGTCAGGGTCTTTTATTGTAATACAACAGCTTTTAAGGCTGGTGTAAGCATCACAGCAGATGTCTTTATGCCAAAGTAACTGAGGATAAAACACAGAAAAAAGGAGATTTTCCTGGAGTGGCTTTTTAAATCAGATAGCCTTAGCAATATTCTGCAGTTGAACAAAAACTGAAGAAAACCATGAATCAATATATGAACATTACCTGATGCTGCTGAAGTAAAGCAGAGCAAAGTTACAGAAATTTTTTTAGAGGTTTTATTAGTGAACAAGGTGAGTTTTTTGCAATTTGGCATAATTTGGCACAAAAAACAACTGACAACAGCGCTAAGCACAACTGTACACTGATGTATAATAAGCAAGGGAATAATGTGGAAAACATATTTCAGATGGGGAAACTTTTCTTGAAGTATACTACGAGAGAGCTGTGCAAGAAGTATGATGTTTTGTTTTTGTTTTTTTGTTTTTTTTTCAATCGTGGTGGAAACAAGACAGGAAGAGGGAATTAATGACAGTATTTATCAAATGTGAAGCGTAGTTTGGATCTTCTTTTGCTGCTGGTTCAGTTAATTTTGAATTTTGATTGGAGAGTGATGAAACCTGGAGCTTCAGAATCTGTGAGCTGTCTTTCAGAAAGCAATGGAGCAATCTCAGAGGACAAAGAGCTCAGAAAGTTGTTGAACATTTTAGTTTCGTTTCACAGTAAAACGAGTCAGAGCATCATCAGGACTTAATATTGTACTCTGATTCTTTTGAGAATAAAACACTTGAGGAAGAGCACTACGATTGCGATGAACATGCTAAAGATTATGTTATCATGAAATTTATGTTGACTAAAGGACTGATGAAACTTTGTGCTATGGCCAACAAAGAGCACCAGGTTGGGGTGTCACTTTGAACGAGCTGGGTGTGGGATATGGGGGTAATGCGCAAGCTTATTTATCTTTGGTTAAAAAGTCCCCGAAAATGCAGACAGTCTATGCAAATTCTAACTGATTTCAGCATTCATGGTTTCTGTCAGGCAATATCTTCCTTAAAGTTTTGCAAGAAAACCAAGGTCTCTCATTGAAATTAGCACGTAGAAAGCAACTGAATTGAGACGAGTTTTGCTTTACACAAGCCCAGTTCTACTGAATAATATACCAAGCCAAATGTATAGATACTTTATACTGTTATCTGTATCTACAAGAATTCTTCTAAGTCCTGATTTGTATATTGATAACTGACTGTGATTATGCAGAGGATGTTTTGAAGCAGTTTGTGAAAGATTTTGCTTTGATTTATGGTCTTGACTTTGTTGGTTATAATATACATTCTTTAATACACCTAGCTCAAGATGTACGGAAGTTTGGCCCTTTAGACAGCATTTCCTGCTTCCCATTAGAAACCTTCCTTGGTGGAATTTATTTGGATTCTGGAAGCAGATTGGGAAAGGGAAGCGGAAAAGGAGGTAATTGTGTTGAAAACACCTTGAAAGCAAAAATTTATTATTGAGATTATAAGAAAAAAAAAACCTGACAGTTTCTTTAGCAGACCCTTGCTGCTCATCAGGTTCAGATATGATTTCAAAATAGCGCTATATAACTTGTTGACTTTTAAAAATCTGTTTTAGACTTTTTTTTGATGCCATTATATACATTAATGTTTTTAGTTTGTAGGACTAACCAGTACCCTAAATTATGTGTTTGGATTATTATTTATTTGTGTGTGTATGTTTGTTGTATTTTGTTTGTTTGTTTGTTTGTTTGTTTGTTTGTTTGTTTGTTTGTTTGTTTGTTTGTTTGTTTGTTTGTTTGTTTGTTTGTTTGTTTGTTTGTTTGTTTGTTTGTTTGTTTTAAGGCCAGTGATCCCGTCGAGCTCTGATGAGGATTGGGACAACACTGCGGAACAGCCAGAGACCTCACCACCATCAGCAATGGAGAATAGACATTCAAGTGAAACTCACTTCCTGAACATCACTCATCCATTTGTTCAGCCGCTACAACCCTCAACTCCTTCACCTGTGGTTTCACAACCAGTTCCAAGACAACTTCTATAAGCCACCAATACGAGCATGTTTGTACGTGTTCTAACCCTCCTGGAAGACATTAAGGACACTCAGAGGGTCCACAGTCGAATGCTACAGTCTCTCCTTACACAACGTGATGGACCAGTTGCTGCAGTATTACCCGAGGGTGCTGTATTTCCCATCCGGACAGTAGCAGATGTGGCAGCACTGGAGCAAAAACTGGCAGACCCTGTCTTCCTAAAAGAAGTGGTAAATAATAATGATGTAATAACAATATTCAATGATTAATGCCTCAATCAGTCTGTGTTTCATGCTAGCAGTTATGATCAAGGAAAGTTGCTGTTTGTTCGAACATGGTCAGTGCAATGAAGGAGTGGGAGGAGAGCTGAACAAAAGTTGCTATTTTTGTTAATAAAATAACTTCTCCAAACATTACCTAGTTATAAGTTGTGCCATGCCAAACCCAAAACTTAAGAAATTACTTTTGGTGAATCATTTAGCTCTTTGCATTCACATCAGACAGTGTTTGACTTTGACACCTAACTCTTTCTCAGTCAATTAGCATCAATATTATAGAGCCTAATTACTGTGTAGCTGTGCTTGCTTTCTTTTAGGTGTGACTGATGGTACTACTGTCAGTAAAATTATTGTCCTTGCGTGTCCTAAGGTTGCTGTTGTGGCAGAGATCAGAGGGAGCACTGTTGATGAAGCCACAAGAAGAATGATGGCCTACATTATGGACAATGCTCTTTCCAGGCAATATAACTTCGTTGGGTGCCATGGAAAGCGGGAATTTCGAGGGCTTAAAGTTTTTGAAGTGCTATATGGTAAGTTCATTAGTTGTAAGATATTTTGTTGATGTTTGAATAACGGATGCTCACTACAGCTGCAGTCATTCAGAATCAACTTTTCTCTCCACCATTGTGAGCGGCTAGCTTCGCAATAACAGAAGTTTGACTTGATTGACGCGGGAATGTTCCCAGTTAGCCTAGCGGTCAGCAAGGAGGCTTCAGCGCTGCATTATGGGATCTGTAGTTTGTATATTATTAGCGCCTCATATCGCCGGGCCATACATAACAATAATAGTACATCTATATAAAATGATCTTGCGGGCCGGATATAAATGTATGCTGGGCCGGATGTGGCCGGCAGGCCTTGACTTTGACACGTGGTTTAGATAGACTGTACAAATTGTGGAGATGAAACCATCAGCTCATGTTGTTCTGGAGGTTGGTGGCTGCTGGCAGGAATGACCACGTTTCTTTCTGGCTTGTAGCATACTTGAAGAAGTCTCTCACTAAACAGTTTTTTGGTTTCTCACAGAATGTGAATAAGCTCCAGGAACTCCATAGCCAGCCTCTATTTTTTCCAGTGTAATTAGTAACACACTGATTTATCTGATGGCCCTATTTTTGATTTACATGAAAATTATTGGCGCCCGCCTGGCACACACCTCAAGAAGTGGAATCTGTTTTCTCCTTGGTAGATGTAGCCCTTGTTACATTTTACTATTTTGTTTTGTGTTCATTATGGGGTGCTGTACCATGCAAAACACTGGTTAACCACTTGCCTGTTCTAAGCTCTGTGCCAATCACTGAGACAGCCCACAACACCAGTTATCATTGTTACTATGTAGACATCTTTTAAACATTTGTCTTAAATGTTTTAAGGTTAAATATTTCACATTAATTTAATTTTTGAGTGCCTACTTGGTAAATCATTTTGTAAATAGCTTTTCTGTTTCCATGAATACTCATGGTCTTCAAAGAGTTCAATGTAGGAGGTCAAACAACTTGAACAGCACAACCTCCAAAACAACTTCAGTACTATCGCAAATCTGATTTTGTTTGTGAAAATGCACTAATTTTTTATTTTATTTTATTTCTTTCAGGACCAATGGATTGGTGAATGAGTGAGAAGCTGTGGTTTGCTGCATTTGTTTTTCCTTTAAACTGTATAACATTTATTTGTTATTGTTTTGTGTATACTGTGGACATTTTTGTCAACATGTTCTCCAAACAAAAAATGTATTATATAAAAAAGCATACTGTTTTAAAATTTCATAGTAATCAGTATTAATAAAAATGATAAACTGGCTTTGTTGTACAGGTGATTTAAATTATAGCTTACTTATATTATCCAAAATTCCATCTGGGCAAACACACTTGGGGCCACCATGGAAACTGAGGACAAAAATAGCTGGGTCTCAGGTTGGTAACCCAAGTGGGCCCCAAGTATCAGACCTGCTTCTATCCATCTGGGCCCCATACTCATTTATTGTCTGGGGCTGATTTGGGACCCATCATTAACCCATCTGGGAAACCACATTTGGGGCTATCATGGAAACTGAGGACAAAAGTGGCTGGGTGCCAGGTGGGTAACCCAAGTGGGCACCAACCATCAGACCCGCTTCTACCCATCTGGGCCCCATACTAATTTGTTGGCTGGGCCTGATTTGGGGCCCATCCGGGTCCCATCAATAATCCATCTGGGCAAACACATTTGGGGCCACCATGGAAACTGAGGACAAAATTAGCTGGGTCCTAGGTGGGTAACCCAAGTGGGCCCCAAATATCAGATCTGCTTCTACCCATCTGGGCCCCACATATTTTTTTTGACTGGGCCTGATTTGGGGCTTATCTGGGACCCAGCATAAACCCATCTAGGAAAACACATTTGGGGCCACCATGGAAACTGAGGACAAAATTAGCTGGACCCCAGTTGGGTTTCCCAAGTGGGCCCCAAGTATTAGCCCTGCTGCTCCCTATTTGGGCCCCACATATGTGTGTTGACTGGGGGTGTTCGTGTCGTCATGAAAGACATGAACATCGAGCGTAAAAACAAAGGAGACTGCTACCGGCTTTTTATCTGCCGATCGCCGTGCTACGGTTGCAAGAAAAAGAAGCAGAAATGACCTTCTCTACGCGTTGAGACGTTCCCCGTCCGTCGGCTAAACGCTTGATTGAAACTTCAATGCGACAGTGACACCAAGTAGAATTATAAATGTCACATAGCCCCAAACATGTCTTTTTCAAAGCCTGCGGTGAAGAGAAAGGTTGGTGATGAGCACCGACAATTTCAGGAAAAGTGGGAAATGCAATATTTCTTTGTTGAGCACAGGGGCACCCCGACCTGTCTTATTTGCACAGAGAAAGTTGCGCTGCACAAGGAATACAATTTGAAACGTCATTACACAACTAGACATGCTGAGCTGGATGCAAAATACCAGGGAGACGAGAGAGCGAACCGGGTTGCCAGTCTTAAAACAGATCTACTGAGGCAGCAAGATTTCTCCAAGAAAGCAACCAAAGAGAATAATGCAGCAGTCGGAGCCACATGGTTAGTGAGATGATTGCTAAAGCAGGGAAGCCATTCACAGAAGGTGCATTTGTCTAAAAGTGCATATTGCAGGCTGCAAATATAGTCTGTCCGGGAAAGAAAGGTCAGTTTAGCAACATCAGCTTTTCTGCCAACACCGCAGCAGATCGCATTTCTGACCTGTCAAGTGACATTTATGACCAACTGTGTGAGAAAGCCAAATGTTTCAGTGTATACTCAGTCGCTCTTGATGAGACCACAGACATCACCGACACTGCCCAGCTCCCAATGTATGTCCGTGGTGTTGATGACAGTTTTGAAGTGATGGAGGAGCTGCTCACAGTAATTCCAATGCATGGCCAGACCACCGCTCAGCAGATATTTACAAGCTGTGTGATGCCATTGAGAATGTTGGTTTGCCATGGAAGAGGTTTGTTGGAATAACAACAGATGGAGCGCCATCAATGACAGGGAGGAAAAATGGACTGGTGGCACAAAACAAACTGGAAGAGGAAGGCGTGGAGGAGGCCATTGCTCTGCACTGCATCATCCATCAGCAGGTCCTTTGCAGCAAATGCCTGAAGTTTGACAATGTGATGTCTATTGTTGTGAAATGCATCAACCAAATCAGATCCAGGGGCTTAAAGCACCGAAGGTTCTGTGCTTTTTTAGAGGAAATGGAGTCAGAATATGGGGATGTGCTCGACTTCACTGAGGTACGTTGGCTCAGCAGGGGAAATGTATTAAAGAGACTTTTTGAGTTGAGAGCAGAAGTGAAGCCTTCATGGAGAAGGATGGAGTTAGTGTTCCTGTGCTAACTGATCCCAAATGGCTCATGGACTTAGCTTTTCTTGTTGATATAACACATGAGCTTAATGTACTGAACAAGACGTTACAAGGCCAGGGGCAACTTGTCAGTGCTGCCTATGACAACGTGAGAGCATTCTCCACAAAACTGGCGCTCTGGAAAGCTCAGCTCTCTCAGACAAACCTTTGCCATTTCCCAGCATGCAAGGCACTCGTGGATGCAGGCACACCATTCAGTGCTGACAAGTATGTTGATGTCATTTTGAGGCTACAGGAGGAATTTGATCCCAGATTTGCTGACTTCAAGACACACAGAGCCACCTTTCAAATGTTTGCGGACCCCTTCTCCTTTGATGTGCAAGATGCCCCTTCTGTGCTTCAAATGGAGCTCATTGAGCTGCAGTGCAACTCTGAACTCAAAGCAAAGTTCAGGGAGGTGAGTGGAAAAGCAGACAAGCTTGGACAATTTTTGAGAGGATTGAGCCCTAGTTTCCTTCGGCTTTCCCGAATGTTCAAGCGGACCATGTGCCTTTTTGGTAGCACATACTTGTGCCAAAAGCTCTTCTCCACTTTGAACTTCAATAAGTCCAAGTACAGGTCCAGACTTACGGATGATCATCTTCAAGACATACTGAGGGTCGCAACTGCTTCCTCCCTCAGGCCAAATCTGGCTCGGCTATGCGAGAGGAAACGCTGCCAGGTCTCTAGCAGCAAGGAGTAGGCAAGAGAAGCCATGTTCAGAAGAACAGTTCATTTTCTACAGTGTTCCATTCATGTTCAGAAGAAGGTTATAGAACTGTTAATACAGACATTTCAATCTAAATACAGCAGATATAGAAGACTGAAAAACACACAAGTTCACTGACTAAAAATATCTTATTATTATTTTATTTATGTATTACAGATTGATTTATTTTCTTATTAATTCTTAATTTGTTTATTTATTTTTCATATTTTGTGTTAAAAAATAAAAATAAAGAGATTTGAGAAGATTGGAATTTTTTAACCATGCCTTTCTTGTGGAAAACCTAATGCGGCCCAGCCTCACCCAGACTCTGCCTGCAGCGGCCCCCAGCTAAATTGAGTTTGAGACCCCTGTCCTACACCATAAATCAGTAAGAGAGGGTACGACCTCTCTCATGGCCCCAAGTGGTGTGTGCATGCCAGAGCACTCTGGAAGGCACACAGAGTCTTTACAGACTACTAAGGATCAAACCTCTATCATCATGCAATCGATTATACAACTCTAAGCATATATGAGTAAATATTTCTAAGCATAAATGACAGTCAACAATATAAACCTTACAGCTGGTTTTAATAACAGAATTCATTTGTTTCTCAAATGAGAAAAAGATATCGAGAAACACTCCTAAATCTTTAGTTCTGAACTTTTCCAGTGGGCCATGGTCAACATTATTAGATAATGCTAATTCTTTTCCCTTACATTATAACAAAGTGAGGAGTTAATGCTAAGTATACTGCCATTAGCGGCCAATTCTAATTAGGGGTGAATAATTATTAGTAGCTAATGCTAATTTGACGTGAATTAGCATTATATTAGTGAGGAGTTAATGCTAAGTAGGCTGCCATTAGTGGCTAATGCTAATTTTACATGAAAAAGCATTTGCAGCTAATGCTCATATTGTTTTCCTTTGCTTTGTAAGAATGACAGCAGCTAATGATACGAAGTCTACCATTATTAACTATTGTTAATTTGATGTAAATTAGCATTATCCGATAATGGTAACCCATTTGCCCTGCATTATAACGATGTCAGGAGTTAATGCTAACTAGGCTGCCATTAGGGGCTAACTCTAATTAGGTGAATAATTATTAGCAGCTAATGCTAATATTGTTTTCCCTTCCCTTTTAACAATGTGAGCAGCTAATGCTAATTTGATGTAAATTAGCATTATATTAGTGAAAAGTTAATGCTAAGTAGGCTGCCATTATTAACTAATGCTACTTTGACGTGAATTAGCATTATGTGCTAATACTAATACTGTTTTCCCTTACTTTTTAACAATGTGAGCGGCTAATTCTAAGAATGCTCTTGTAAATAGCTAATTCTAATTTAGTGTGAATTAGCATTATTCAATAATGCTAACACTGTTTTCTCTTACTTATTAAAAATGGTAGTAGCTAATACTGATACTCTTTTCCATTGGGTAACAACAATGTGAGGAGTTAATGCTAAGTAAGCTGCTTTTAGAGGCTTATTCTAATTAGGGCTGAATAATTATTAGTAGCTAATGCTAATACTGTTTTCTCTTTCCTTATAACAATATGAGCAGCTAATGCTAATTTGATGTGAATTAGCATTATATTATTGAGGAGTTAATGCTAAGTAGGCTACCATTAGCAGATAAATCTAATTTGAGGTGAATAAGCATTAGTAGCTTATGCTAACACCCTTTTCTCTTGTGTTATAATGATGTGAGACGTTAATGCTAAATAGGCTTCCATGAGTGACTCCTTTCCCTTGCATTATAAAGATGTGAAGAGTTTATGCTAAGTAAGCTACCATTAGCAGCTAATGCTAATACTGTTTTCTCTTGCTTTATACAACTTGAGCAGCTATTGCTAAGTAGGCCACTTTTCTCTGCTAAGGATTTGTGTGACCATGATGGAAACTCTGATAAGCTAATGCTGCTAAGCTAATGCTGTTTATGGGCCCTGTTAGAATCAATATTTCATTCTCATTCTGTTGTTTGACAACAATAACAGAAAAATGTGCAATTGAGAACAAATTTATTGTGAATTCAGCTGCAAATGTACAGTTTGTCATCATTTAAGCTTCCATTTCCAAATGTTAGCTGACACTTTATTAGGTACACTGGTATCTATATCAGGTACACCTGTGACCTAAATGTTCCTGCAAACAGACTCCTTGGAGACCCCCTACATAAATATCCATGAACTATCCAGCTAGACTAGTGTGTCTGTCCCTGAAAATATTCCTGCATGTGTGACTGTTCATGTGTCATCTGCAGGAAACAAACAGGAAGTGAGTGAAGGACACAGGAAATGTTTCCAGCTATTCCTCCTCTATCAGACATTCTTCATACCTGAGAGTGTCCAGTCTCCAGCCTGGATCCTTCAGTCCAGCCGACAGCAGCTTCATTCCTGAGGGACCTGGATGATTGTAGCTCAGGTCCAGCTCTCTCAGATGGGAGGGGTTGGAGCTCAGAGCTGAGGCCAGAGAAGTACAGCGTTCCTCTGTGATCAGACAGCCTGACAGACTGCAGACACACAAAACAACAATCAATCTGTCAACAATCGTTTTCTCTTTGTCACAATAACATCTATCCATCCATTGTAACTTTATTTATAAGTGACAATACCCAACAGACAACAACAGTCATCTGAAGCTGTTTAACAGTGTAAGGTAACAGCCTCCAATATTAGAGAGAAAGCCCCAAACATCAGACAATCGACTGTGAGCAGCACCTGGTGATGGTGGGAAGAAGAACTCCCTTTGACACAAAGATCCTCCCAGTGAAAACAGGCTCCAGGAGGAGCATCTACCATGACTGGTTGCAGGGTGAGGGGAAAGAGAAGAGATGAGCTCAGAGAGACAAGAACAAAACAGAGAGACAAAAGTTAAGGACACGCAGTAGTGACATATAAAAGCATCAGGAGTGAAAAGAGGGGAGAAGAAAGCAGAGCATCATGGGAAGTCCACCAACAGCCTGAGCCTATAGCAGCATAACTAAGGGATGGTTCACCTGATCCAGCTCGAACTATAAGCTTTATCAAAAAGGAAAAAGTTTGAAGCTGATCTTCAAAGTAGAGAGGGTGTCTGTCTCCTGAACTCAAACTGGGAGCTGCTGCCACACCCAGTCCAACATAGCCAGGCTTTCTTTGCTGCTTTGACAAAACCTCAAATCCCAGTCAGAGATGATGAGCATCATCACAGTGATGATCATTTCTCTGTAACCCAGGCTTTCTGCTTCAGGATCTGTGCACGCTCACAGAACAAGGAGACCTTTAAACATCATTTCACTAAATGGATGGACTGAGCTCAGCCTACAGATGAACTGGTGCCAGAGATCATAAAGAACATCAAACAGTCAAATTCAACACTTTAATGGAAATATGAGATTAATGCTGCAGACAATCATGAACCTGCTGAATTCATGAACATCAAGAATGCAGCGAGTGGTAAAATAAAGATTTGACCTCAGTGTGCTCAGTGTTACTGTCTATTCCTAACATATTCCTAACATGATAGCTGCACTTTAGAGCTCTAAAACTGGAATTGACACATGTTTAAACTCTACATGTTACTCAGTACATTCAGTTCTGACACTCGCCCACAGTCCAACAAAGGAAACATGGAGATCACATCAGTTTGTCACCAAAGTCTAATTATTAGGGCAACTTAACCTGTTATTATCTCGTTAAGTCGTTAATTGATTAACGTCAGCAATTATTTTAATCACAGTTTTTAAAATCATGATTATTGTGAAAGTGCTCACTGGCTCTGAATATAAAAGCCATGGGTCACAGGAGGGATGTTGACCAGTGCTGGCTTGAATGCGTTATGCGTCTCGGCCAATGGGAGCATTGAGGGTGGGCCTAATACTACTGCAGCGCTCACATGAACCAGGACAGAAAGAAAGGGGCGGGGACAGAAACATGGAGACAGGTACAGATCTTTGACATGGACATTTTAAACTGTTCCAGGAGGCAGTGTTGATACAACTAAAGTTATCTGTTGTTGAAGAAGTCGGTCTGAGGAACGTTCTTAGGATCAACAAATGACGGCATGTATGAGCCTCAAGACGCAGCATCACAAGAAGAACACATGAGCTGTAGAAAAAGGAGAGACTACGAAAGCCACGGTGTTACAACATGAACCAGCTGTTGGTCTCTCTGGAGACTACTGGGCGTGGCTGGGTAACCATGGTTACCTGGGAGTTACAGAAACATGCAGAACATGTGATTCATGTTGCACAGCAGTGGGACATTTGAAATAAAGTCAGCACACTCAGTACAGATAGTGCATCAAATATGATGCTGCTGCCAGACGTCTGCCTTTGAACACGTCCCTGCATCGCGCACAACACCAAGGTTGCCATGGCAATCACAGCTGACAGGGACAAAGCGCACAGCTGGAAGCCTGCAGGTATATTTAACATGATGTATTTCTCAGTGTCCTGTCTGTGTGTGAGAGACAAACAGCCTCTGTATGTGTGTGTAAATACAGCATGAATATGTAGAGGACATGTTTGTGGATATAAGTAAATGAAAGCTCTGCGTCATTTGAATCTTCTTGTTTCTGTTGCAGGTCTGTGACTGAACTTCTGGGAGGAGAAACGTTGGTTTCATGCTCTGTGATTCTGTGTTTTGTCATCTCTCTCAGGTGATGGAGAGCTCAGATGATGACCCCGCCTACGTGGTCAAATTCAAGTCTACATTCAGAACAGACCTGGAGACACGCAAGCAAAATGCCAACATTGTATATGTGAAAACTGCTGCTGGAGCCAGATTCAAGGAGCTCAAGTGTTTACCCAGATCTTACTGAACTCACTGCAGGAACAGAGGGTTGTTGGAGGGAAACCTGTGGAAGCAAAAACATCCGAGCCACCAGAGAAGAAGTAGGCCCTGTTGGTGCTTCATCAGAGTGTGAACAGGAGGAAGACTCAGCTGAGAACAGTGTGGTGGATACAGAGCAGAGCCCACCATCAGTACAGAGGCCTGTCCATTAGAGTGCTGCTCCAACATGCAGATCATGGAGATGATGATGAGGAATCCAGGAGCAGTGGGTGGATGACAGCATCAGCATGAAGGATCAGCGTGAGAACACATTATCATCCACAAAGGAAACCAGTCTGAGTGTCTGACACAGTCCCAGCAGTTAGCTTGTCTGCTAGTTAGCTGAGAGCTAACTCACTTGTACATTGAATACCAAACTGTGTAAACCAGGGGTGTCAAACATATGGCCCGTGGGCCAAATCCAGCCCTTGAGATAATTTCATATGTCAAATATTGATGAATTTTCAGGCTTGCTGATAATCAATGTGAGCACGGCTGAGATGTTATTCTGATGAGCAAACCCTGTGGCCAAACACTTTAAGAGACAGACTGGGATCATACCATTATGTGAAAGAGGACGGAAATATCCCATAGACAGCAAGGGTAGTGGTAGAGACCAGTACACAGAGAAATGGGAGCTGTACTGAAATGCAAGCGTGTCAGGAAAGAGTGAAAAGGCAAAATGAGCAGCATCTGGCTGCATTTCAGTGATATTGGAGACCACAAAGCTGAGTGCAACATTTATACAGGAGATATACAGGAGACGCTGAGAGTAGATTCATGGATTTTTTTTTCACATTCTGTCTCTCACAGTTGAAGTGTACCTCTGGTGCAAATTACTGACCTCTGTCATCATTTTAGGTGGGGGAACTTGCACAATTGGTGGCTGACTAAATACTTTTTTGCCCCACTGTATATCAGGACAAGCAGGGAAGACCTGGACATCAACTCTGTCAGGCTGCCTGAGTCCTCTCACCCATATCAGCTCATCAACTCATCAACAGGAACGAGCAGCTCATTTCAAAATAAAAGGTTGGAATTGTAAAGAAAACAAACAGAGCTCATAAACTGAAACCGATTTCATTTTTTCAGCTGGAACATTTTAGTTGTTCCTTTTTCAATACATACATAATTATATTTACAGTAAGTCTTATCATTCCCCTTTTCCCTGCCAGTCACCGCCAATGTTCCCTCTAATGTTTCATGTGTCTGAGCGAACACACAAACTCCCTGAGCGTCCCTTGGACCACTGTGAGCAACAGCAGATGTGTGCACTATGCACTGTGCACTGTGGTCACGCCAGCATCTTATCCATCCAAGTTACATGGTTTATTAAAGTAATCAAATTACAGCATTTACATTTATGTCAGACTACTTTTAATTAACTGCTTTAGCCCACTTACAATGAAAATTAAAAACGACCTTGCTCATGACATGTAGCATGTCAACACTATTGGAAGTAAAAATAACTTGAACTCCAATTTTGAAAACACAACTTTATTTTTTCTATTTTTATAAACCTCTGACTTGTATTATGAGTCTGTGGTCTGGGAGAGAGTCTGTAACTCTGTCTGCAAAATACAGGATATAATGACCAATGTTGGCAATTAATTATATAGTTACTTCTTCAAAAAAGTAACTGAGTTTTGCAAACAACAGAGTTTGTTGCAATAAATACTGAATACTATCATTGTTATAAACAACAATACTATTCAGGAAGAAAACCAAACATTACAGATATTTTATCATAACTCTGGTTTTACGTGGCCGATCAACACAATTTAAAAACTGGTGTAAAGTCCACACTTTGTCCATCAGTTGCTCCGTCTGTCCTGCTCACATCTCCAATGGTTGTACACGTTGTCATTAACGTGGCTTCACCTCATCATCAGCCACTTTGCTCGCTATAACACCGGTGTTTGCACATAAGGACACTGTCATAGCCTGTCAGCGACGTTGATTAGCTGCGTATATACGAATGTGAATCGCGTGATTGGCTGGACTATGGGATAAGGTGGCATCGTTCTAATCCCATATGGGAGCAGCCGGTCACTGACTAACACTGCAAAACAGAATTGTTAACGTATTCATTTTAATTTCAATTGAGATTTGATTTTTTTTTTTTTTGTGTGCAACACAGATTTTCTGTGCAGAGACGTGCCAGCAGGGCGCAGTTGCACGAGCGCAACTTAGAGGGAACATTGGGCACCACCACAGTTCACTTCAACAAAACTTTACTTCAGATTTGTTTTCATGGTTTGATCCAGTGATGAGAGCCGTTTCCCCCATGTCCAGTCCTTGTACTAAGCTAGGCTAAACATGTCCAGGGCCTGTCTCTGTGCAGCCTTTAATCTGATGTTAATAAGGTAGAAATGGAGGAAGAAGAAAATGACTTCATCAATCAACATGCAGCTACCAACCCAAACGGTGAGGTGGTGGTTAGTTCTTACTGTTGTTTATGATCCCCTACATTATCCTACATTCAAATATATTCTCCAGCTACAATAGTGTTTGTGTTCCTAAAAGGATTTCATGAATGTGTTATTGTTCATGTCACATCTGTATGAAACAAAGAGGAAGTGAGGTTTATCCTTCATGATCACAAACTGTTCCAGCATGTAAACCTGAGATCTGTGTGGAGCAGCTGACCTGCACGATGTGCTCAACACAAACATTATTTACCATCAGTTACTGTGTGACTGAACCACGTGGGTGTATGAAACATCGCTTTCAGTTTTAATAGCACATGGCAACATTCAGACGTGAATCTATACAGTAACACTTTGATTTGTTACAGTGAGGAGACTGTTGAAGGGAACGATGAGGGGAAACTGTAACAGCAGCAACAGAAACCAGGAGACAAAGCTGAGGTCTGGGTTCCTCTATGCTACACACAGCCTCATGCTCCTGGACTTTAGTAAACACATAAATGTCTCCAAGTACACTTACTTCAGAAACTCTATTAAACTCATTACAAGTTTACTTCAGCTTTAAATTACTCACAACATCAGCACACATGAGTAAACAAAGTAACTCACAGCTACTGTTCACGTTTAGTCATCTTTAATACAAATATACCTCATTATTATGAATCTCACAGCTACCTGCTCATTGAACTGAACAATAATTCTGTTTTACCATTAAAACAAAATATGTGACTGTAAAAAAATCTTCAGACAGTAATTAAGAATCTCCTAAGCAATCCAAAGATAAAGAAAAGTTCACCTGCCAATTCTATAAAGCTTGGTTGTTTATACAATAATATCATTTAATGATATGTTTGGATCCTGACCTGAGAGTTTCCAGTGTACAATGTGGACTCTGCAGTGCAGCAGACAGAAGCTTCACCCCTGAATCCCGCAGGTCATTGTTACTCAGGTCCAGCTCTTTCAGACTAGAGGACTGGGAGTTGAGAACTGAGGACAGAGCATCATAGCTTCTCTCTGAGAGGTTACAGCCACTCAGTCTGGAAGAAAACAAACAAACAATTAAATCAGTCAAATGAAACATTTTTAATGCCAGCATGCAATACAATCATTGGTTAACTAAATAGCTTCAATAAAACACAACTCTTCTTCTATAGCAGCACTTACTCCTTGTAAGCTCCACCTGCTCCACCATCTGAGTCAGAAGACATGAAAACAAACTGTAAATCTAGTAGAAACATGATTGGAAATCTTCTCAGATCCATTTGTACATTTAGAGCCTGATCCTGAAATATAGCAGCACGGACATTCACAGCAGCAAAGGGTTCTTGCTGATCTGAGCTGGCTTGGCCCTGGCTTATTGAAGATTAAAGAAAGCGGAATCAGCTGTTCAAACCCCCACAAGGCTGCCCGCTGTGACTGAAACAATGGGACGGGTCGTGACTTCTCAAAATGGGCTCATTGAACGCAACACGGATAAGATCTTGAAGAAGCTCATGGCGGTCGTGAGTTCTCAGACTTTACTGTTAGAGCGCAAAACCAATAACCTCTCGGAGAAGCTCGTGGCTCTCCAACGGGAGATTGAGAAACGAGTGACAGACTGTTAGATCAGCTGTGAAATTGACATGCAGTTGTTCGCACCAAAGAAAGCCACCATCATTTCATGCGGATAACATACCGGCGCCAGCTGTGGTCTCAAGGCTGGAGCTGAACATAACAAATCTCACCCTGATAACAGATGGTGTTTAGACTGTTCCTTCCCATCCTAAGCATGCTTATCCCCTCCCGGTGCAGACGGTGGGTCGAGGGGACCAGCGCAAATGCTGCAGGCCCGGATGCGCTGTCTACACCGGCTGTCCCTCACCTTTTACCCATCCCTGCTGCTTGTCATGTGTTTCTATGGCGCATTAAGAGTTTTCATGTGCTCTGCGCTAAGGTCATATTTTTCTGTTCTCAAACTGATCTCCCTGTTGGAGCTCAGTCTGGGAGGAGTTCTTTTTTATCCTCATCTTTCCTGATGTTGTGCATTTTCTGCTGTTTGGTTTCGGGTCGCTGCTCTAGCGGCTGACCGGCCAGCTACCTAGCCTGACCCATCTCCCCAATGTGATGTTTGTGTATTGTATGTACGGTTGGCAAGCTCAGTATCCTAATTGCCCCTTGAAATTAAATACAGTGTTCTGAATCTGAATCTGAAAAGATTACAGAAGACGACTCTATTCAGTAAATATTACGCTCATGCTGTCACGAAATACCAAAGGTAGGTAAAACTCTGGTTGTTGCAGCCATCCAGTATGACATGCTTTGTACTGTCCTGCTGCAGTTTGTGACACCTGGTTGATGAGTTGTGAAGGATGATGAAACAAACACTTCACTCAATGTTTGTCTTCTAAACTGGATGTAATTTGGGCAGCCGAGAGTTTTCCTTAATCTATCCCAGCTGCAAATAGGAACACAACAAATAAATAACTTTACCCACTTGGATCCTTATCATTCAAGATTGTGAAAAGATTCTCTACTCAGAGAATACTGGAGATTTTAGATGAGAGAGATGGAAGATGATGAAGGGGAAGAGTTTTCAGAACTCGAGGCCTTTTGTCTTCACTGTATAGGACAGAGAAGACAGGAAGGGAGGGAGAAGTGAGGAGAATAACACACAGGAAATGGTCTTGGGCAGACTCAAACCAGGCCCTGGAGTCACGACTCTAACCTTCAGTACATGGGTCACCTGCTCAGCCAGGTAAGCTACAGCAGTCAGCAGTGTGTGAGTTAATTTGAAGACAATGATGACTATAAGTCAGGTAAAAAAAATACTATCATCAACCAACAAGGGGAAAACAGTGAGCTTGAATGGCCAAGCTTTGACCAAGGGTGGCTCACTCCTCGGTCTTCTTGCACAAGGAGTGAACCACCCTGCATGGCTATCAATGTGGTGCAACCAAGGCCATCATACAGTACAGGCCATCCAAGCTGATTTTAACTTTGCCTCCCAGATACCACCTTAGAAATCATCTAGATTAGGATATGTTGGCTGTTCTAGATCCAATCACAACAAACAGAGAGCTGTTGTGTGTCCAAGGTGAACAGGAAGAATATATACATGCATAAAGTCAATAAAGTCAGAAGGTTTGCTTTAGACTGTGCTGCAGTTTATCATCAAAGACAAACAGGCACCATGCTGCCAACAAATGGCATCAAGTCTGACTTGAGGTTTTTTGTTCTTTTTTTAAATCAAGATTAAATTTTATAGCAACCACAGCAGAGATGACCAGGGAAGGTGTGCTTGAGGGGATATAGCTACAACAGCTGGTTTCAGACTGAAGATGAACTGAGGTGCTGCACCCAAGTCTGCAGGTTCAGGGAGGGACAAACATCTGCTGCAGCCAGATTGGAGTGAGAGGAGAGAGCAGGCCAACAACAACAAAGAAACAACAAACACACTGTGGAAGACCGAAGCAGAGTTTAGTTTAAAGTGGAACTAAGGATGTTTCTCTGGCTGCCAGGATTCACTGAGTAATTCAAATGCTTTCTTTAATACAGGACCCACCATGCATGTAAAAGCAAGTGTTTCACCAACATTTGTGACTAAAAATAGACCTGCAGTAGAAATGTATCTAGGAGCATGCATGTGAATATGAAGTATCACAACATCAGGCACATGCAGCCTAAGTGTTTAAACAAAGACTGATAACATAACAGCAGCAGTGATGATCAGAGTTTATGGTGAATCCAGCGTCTCGAGTTCTGGAGGCATCAAAGAGGTCACAGTTGTATTGGAGAAATCCCAAAACTTTACAAATTCATACAAAGACAGAAAACCTGGTGAAATAAATTACTGACACAGTTGGATGTTAAAAGTAAAGACATGAGTACAAATGTACTCACAGAGCTTTGTTGGAGGCTTTGACCACTGGCAGCAGCCTCAGAAGAGCCTCCTCTGAAGCAGAGTATTTCTGCAGGTCAAACACATCCAGATCTTTTTCTGATGACAGTAAGATGAAGACCAGAGCTGACCACTGAGCAGGAGACAGTTCATCTGTGGAGAGACGTCCTGATCTCAGGGACTGTTGGATCTCCTCCACTAGAGAACGATCATTCAGTTCATTCAGACAGTGGATCAGATTGATGCTTTTCTCTGCAGACAGATTCTCACTGAGCTTCTTCTTGATGTACTGGACTGTTTCCTGATTGGTCAGTGAGCTACTTCCTGTCTGTGTCAGCAGACCTCGTAGGAGAGTCTGATTGGTCTGCAGTGAAAGACCCAAGAGGAAGCGGAGGAACAAGTCCAGGTGTCCATTTGGACTCTGTAAGGCCTTGTTCACAGCACTCTGGTGGAGAGATTTTAAATTATTTTTCTTTTTAAATAATTTAGACCATAATTTTGCTCGTTGTTGTTCCATCAGATTGAGCCCAGAGTTGATGAAAGTCAGATGGACATGAAGAGCAGCCAGAAACTCCTGAACACTCAGATGAACAAAGAAGAACACCTTCTTCTGGTACAGTTTTCTCTCCTCTTTAAAGATCTGTGTGAACACTCCTGAGTACACTGAGGCTGCTCTGATATCGATGCCACACCCTGTCAGGTCTGATTCATAGAAGATCAGGTTTCCTTTCTCCAGCTGATCAAAAGCCAGTTTTCCCAGAGACTCCATCATCTTCCTGCTCTCTGGACTCCAGTGTGGATCTGTCTCAGCTCCTCCATCATACTTGACCTTCTTCACTTTGGCCTGAACCACCAGGAAGTGGATGTACATCTCAGTCAGGGTGTTGGGCAGCTGTCCTCCCTCTCTGGTTTCCAGCACATCCTCCAGAACTGTAGCAGTGATCCAGCAGAAGACTGGGATGTGACACATGATGTGGAGGCTTCGTGATGTCTTGATGTGGGAGATGATGCTGCTGGCCTGCTCCTCATCTCTGAATCTCTTCCTGAAGTACTCCTCCTTCTGTGGGTCAGTGAACCCTCTGACCTCTGTCACCATGCCAACACAGTCAGGAGGGATCTGATTGGCTGCTGCAGGTCGTGTGGTTATCCAGAGGCGAGCAGAGGGAAGCAGTTTCCCCCTGATGAGGTTTATCAGCAGCACATCCACTGAGGTGGACTTTCTAGGGTCAGTTAGGATTGTAGTTTTGTGGAAGTCCAGAGGAAGTCGACACTCATCCAGACCATCAAAGATGAACACAACCTGGAAGTCTTCAAAGCTGCAGATTCCTGCTTCTTTGGTTTCAGTAAAGAAGTGATGAACAAGTCCCACCAAGCTGAACTTTTCCTCTTTCAGCACATTCAGCTCTCTGAAAGTGAATGGAAATATGAACTGGATGTCCTGGTTGGCTTTGTCTTCAGCCCAGTCCAGGCTGTATTTCTGTGTTAAGACAGTTTTCCCAATGCCAGCCACTCCCTTTGTCAGCACTATTCTGATCAGGTATTGTCTTTTGGGTGAGTCTTTAAAGATGTCTTCTTGTCTGATGGTTGTTTCTGGTCTGTCTGGTTTCCTGGATACTGTTTCAATCTGTCTGACCTCATGTTCCTCATTGACCTCTGCAGTCCCTCCCTCTGTGATGTAGAGCTCTGTGTAGATCTGATTCAGGAGGGTTGGGTTTCCTGCTTTAGCGATGCCCTCAAACACACACTGGAACTTCTTCTTCAAGACAGACTTAAGTTTAGGCTGACACTTCTGAAGAGCATCTGAATCAAAAAAAGGAAAAAAGAAGGAAAAGTACAAATCTGGTCTCAAGGAGCTATCTGACATACTTTGCCCTTTGTTGAGCCTATCATACATTTTAGTTTTTAATATACTCATTCTACCAGAAATCAAAAAGGGGCTTCAGGAATTCCTAAATGTATTTCCTGAAAACAGCCACATTAAATGTTTTGAACCTCCACATCTGCATTGCTTTGCAGCTTTTCATATGTACCTGATGCCAACATGTGCAGGCTAAACAGGTTTATGCTTTCTGTGCCTCTTCTCCAAACTTTCTAACCAAAAATAACAACATTGAAGTGTCATAACGTTCCCCACTGCTATGTTATTTAAAGACGCATCTGAGAGAGATTCATTAATTCTTCTCATATATTACAATGGCGAAAGACAATGTAAACCGTTTCTGGCCACACAAAACATGTGCTTTACTTTATTATATATAAATGTGGCATTTTTTTCATTAAACATTTAAGTCAAATGACCGATGCTTAAAGAGTGTCCTCTTGTTAGAGAAACACTCTGACTTTTCTTTTTTAAGGCAATCAGTTTGCATGGTTTTTAAAAGTAAAAACCATGCAAACTTTAATTAAATACAGCTCACATTAGATCTAAGTAGTTTCACACGTTTATGATGATCATCAAATTCCTCCATGTAGTTTAGAAAATACATTTGCAGGCATGTAACAAATCCAAACATTCGTCGTAGAATGACGTTCTTGCCCTCTCCTTTTTCTTATAATGAATTCTGAGGTTTCACTTTCACATCTCAACAAACTGCAAGGTGACCATTTTTATTCATGGTATCTGATGCATGACCTCACCTTGTTGAGCAGATGGATCAGAGTATAAACGCAGCTGAGAGAAAAGAGAAGGATCTTTGATCTGAAGATGCTTGATTGTTATCTTGCATGCTTTGTCTCCTTTTTTCCTCACTGTGTCGATCAAGCTGCGTGCCTTATCTGCTCTGAGTGGGTTCTTCTCCAGTATCGATTCTTTCTCCAACTCATTTAAGACAGTGTCACATACGAGGGCCTCAAGGAGCTGTGTGAGGATTTCTGTTGTTACCCTCCAGACAAAGGCTGACCGTACCCTGGCAAGCTCCTCCTCTACAGGAAGAAGAAAGAGACATAAACATGCTTCTCAGTCAAAATCATGTGAAAAATACAGTGGAACCCAACTTACGAATACCCCATTTAACAAAAAATCCAAGTTACGAAGGCAATTGATAGGTTTGTATTGTTGATTGTCATTTATGCTTAGAAATATTTACTCATATATGCTTAGAAGTATATAATCATTGGTAGATTGAAAGGATGTCTCATCCTAAAAGAGGTCTGTATTAACTCTGTGTAGCATACATTCCTCAGTGTCCTTGGTATAAATCATACTCCCTAGGAGAGTTTATCTTTGATTTATGGTATAGCAAGCACACGTATATCTGTTTAAGTATAAGAGCCTTTTGTTAGATGGACCCAGACGTCCTGGCACCAGCTTTGGGGAGTCTTCACAGGGTCACATCTTGACCACACACACACACACACACACACACACACACACACACACACACACACACACACACACACACACACACACACACACACAGGCAAGGTACTCTTTGTGTGTATGTAGACGTCATATGTTAATGAACCTATGCATATTCATGTAACCTCAATAAAAGAACAGTGGTACGGGAGAACGGAGAGAGCAACCGGGCCAGGCGAGGGAACGGCGCCATCCGCTGGCTCTGATTGGCTGAGCCTACAATGCCCACAATGCCTTCCGAATCATGTGACAACCCCTTGGCTTCCGGTCTCGTGCTTCGCTGTTCCACTTGAATGACGTATTGTTGTTCTAGTTAGCAATTAGCCTAAAGCCTATCGTTCAGCATCGCCTCACTTAAAAGGCGCGATGGGTGGTTCGACTTACGAAAATTTTCGACTTACGAAAGACCCTCGGGAACGGATTAATTTCGTAAGTCGGGGTTCCACTGTATTCTAACTTTGTTCAATTAACACTTCATCATCTCATCAACAAATACTAAATTTTAGGGTGTGTAGGGCTAAAATGATGCCAGCTTAAAATGAAACTGAAGAAAAAATTGAAACTGAAAAATAATATTGTAACCGATACACAGATGATCTGTATTGCTATACAGACGGGCAGGTATACAGGTATACTCTGAACAAATATACATATATAAAGATGAAGCACTGTGAGGTAAACAGATCTACAGAGTGCTATGAAAATATCTACAGTAGTGGAAGCGTAGCTCTCTGAACAGACTATAACAGTGTACACACTATAACAGAGACTACACCATGTCAGTGTCCTAAAACTACAGCAGTAACCAACGTGGTGAATGTTGATAATGAAAGGATCATGGTCACTGGGAGGAGGAGTGTAGAAGGGTTAGGTGAGTGTGGATGGATGGAAAGGCTCAGCGGGGACTGAGTTCAGTAGGGTGACAGCTGTGGGGAAGAAGCTGTTCCTAAACCTGCTGGTTTTAGTCTGAAGGCTCCTGTAG
Organism: Maylandia zebra; assembly: GCF_041146795.1. NCBI lineage: Eukaryota > Metazoa > Chordata > Actinopteri > Cichliformes > Cichlidae > Maylandia > Maylandia zebra. Next base: position 3,899,795 of record NW_027490041.1, read on the forward strand.
CGCCTCCCGGAGGGGAGGAGGAGCTGGAAGAGTTTATTGGCAGTATGAGAGGAGTCCCTGAGAATGATGCGTGCTCGGCGTAGAAATCTCTTCCTGTGGACATCCTCAATGCCAGGAAGTGGAGTCCCTGTGATGCGTTGGGCGGTTTTCACCACCCGCTGCAGTTCCTTGCAGTCAGCAACAGAGCAGTTCCCATACCAGACTGTGACACAGTTGGTCAGGATGCTCTCTATCACACAGCGGTAGAAGTTACCGAGTATGTCATTAGACAGGTGATTCTTCTTCAGTGTCCTCAACAAAAAGAGGCGCTGATGGGCCTTCTTGACCAGGCTGGAGGTGTTAGTTGACCAGGACAGATTCTCAGAGATGTGGATCGCCAAGAACTTGAAGCTAGAGACCTGTCCAACAGCTGTGCCATTTATGTAGATGGGGACATGGGGGTCTCTCTTCTCTCTACTGAAGTCCACAATGAGCTCTTTGGTTTTGCTGGTATTCAGGAGCAGGTTATTGTCAGCACCACACAGCTAGGTGCTTTACCTCTTCCCTGTAGCAGACTCATCATTGTCACTGATGAGACAGTCATCGTGGTGTCATCTGCAGACTGGATGATGGAGTTGGATCCATACTAAGGTCTGCAGTCAAGGAGGAACGGGCTCAGCATACAGCCCTGTGGAGTGCCAGTGTGAGTGTGACAGTGGTAGAGCTGTTATGGCCTGACCTAACATGCTGAGGTCTGTTGGTCAGAAAGTCCATGAGCCATGATCCAGCTGCAGATGGAGTTGTTGAGTCTAAGATCCACAAGTTTGGTGATCAGCTTGGAGTGAAGAACTGTACTGAATGCTGAGCTGAAGTCAACTAACAGCATTTTTGCATAAGTATTCTTGTTGTCCAGGTGTGAGAGTACACAGTGAAGAGCTGTGGATACAGCATCCTCTGTACTCCATTGTTTCAATTGACAAATTGGTGAGGATCCAGTGTGGGGGGCAAGCATGTCTTGAGGTGCATGTCCTGTAATGCGTCAGGGCCAGCAGCTTTTTGAGCTTTGTGTGATGGAGAACTTTGCTTTGTGTAATGTTATAAATACTTGGATAATCCTCAGAGTCTCTGGACTTTTATATAAAGCTATTATATTCAGTCCTGTGGATAGTTATATATTTAAAAATATATTATCCTCTATGGTTACTCTGGTATGAATGACTCTGAATCACTTAATGGTAAATAACACACTATTGGCAAAAAAAACTGTGAAAGAATTCCAGATGACAAGTCTGTAGTTCGACATACAAGTGACGACCTTTGACCTTCATCAGTTTTTATGTAATTGTGTCAGAGAAACTCAAACGTGCTCTTCATGCAGCTGAGTACATTCAGTGTTTAAAACGGAAGCTGTGCAGGTCTGAGATCAGCAGCTTTGTGAAACACCAAGCTGAGGTCCTGTTAATGCTGATATATAGTGACACAGTTACATTTCAATTTAATTCAATTTTATTCATATAGCGCCAAATCACAACAACAGTCACCTGAAGGTGCTTTATATTGTACAGTAGATCGTACAATAACAGATACAGAGAAAAACCCAACATTCATATGATACAGGGGTGATTAATCCTTTTGACTTTGTTTTTATCAATAAAACAGCTGCAGCTTTCACTACAGCACATGTGGTGCTTTAACCTTTGTACTGTTTGCATCAGTTCATTCTGCAGTTAACATGTGAACATGTTGGATGATCTGTCTGCTGTCACTGGGTGGTGCTGAGGTCTGAATCTGAGGGCAGCTCCTGTAATCACAAAGAGAACTGAACCATCACAAACTGAAATATAAAGTTTATCTCAAATCTGAAATAGAGCTGATCCTTCTGTCCTCACACACCCAGGATCTGAAGTTCTTCTCTTACATTTCTTTAGTTCTTCAGCTCTGCTGACATACGAGCTGTTTATTTTTTAAAGCCGTATATACCAACAGATTTTCCAATATAATGTTAACCTTTGAGTTGTTGGTGCTTTGTGAATGTGAATCTGCATACATGAGCAGACGGAGCAGGTTTCAGTCCTGGTTCAGTCTGCTGCTGCACCGTGGTCACCAACATACAGAGGTATCATAACAAATATTAATGCTTTTGTCCCTCTCAAAGGATGTAAGCTGTACTGCACATGTAACTTTGTGAACTTACCTCAATAAGAATGATTCAGACTGTTTTATTTAACCTGAATATTTGAAACAAACTTAGTAAAAACAATACACAGAGTCAGTGCTAAAAATGTAATCCGAGGAAAAATGAAACACACATTTTAACTTAAGCTGCCAAGCAGAAGTATTTGGTTTGAGTACATAAATATTAGGCTTTGCTATTTAATCTGTAATTAATGATTAATGAGGGGTTACTGAAGTGCAAGCCTTTTTTAAAATATGTGTTAATATCCTTACAGATGTGGCAAAAGAGTGAAAACATGCTGCTGTTTGCACATATTTAATAATCAGCTCTGCACAGGAGCTGCAGCAGAGTGCAGCCTGTTGCTCTTACAGTGTAATACTCATAATAAAAGTACAGTAACTGTGGTTAGTTACTGACTGAGCAGCCCGGTGCGTTTCTGTTCATTCTGTTAATCAACAATATTCTACATTTGGACACCACGGCGCTAGCTGCTCAGGCCCAAGGCTGGAGCCCACCAAAACAACTCCCTGATAACGACTGTGTGATGACTATTCTTCCCATCCCTGTAGGCACTAACTCATCCCCCCTCCCCTTCCAACGCCTTCGATGCTTGTTTCCTGCGAGGGAACGCGGCGGGCTGTGTGCCGCGCTGGAATGGTAGCGCTGTGCAGGGCGGCTGCTGTGTTCGCTTCGGATTACTCCTCACCCCCCACCCAACCCCTGTGGCTTGTCATGTCTTCACAATGTTGTGCTGAGGACACTTATGTGCTTTTTGTGCAGAGGAGTTTTTTTGTTTCCTGTTCTCATGCTGTCCTACCATGGAAGCATAGCATGAGTAGGGGCCTCTTTTTTTCCTCTTGTACTTTCCCATTGTAGTGTACATTTCAATGTTGTTTTTTCTCTGATTCTACCAATCTCCGACCTGTATCCCCATGTAATGTTTGTGCTATATGTGTAAGGTCGGGGGGGGGGGGGGGGTCCTATTTCACTGCAGTGCAACCTGCATGTGACGAATAAAGCTTTGATTGATTGATTTCGTTCACCTGCATAGGTTAGCTAAACAAACTTTACGAAACAAGCTCATCTTAGCTTAGCTAGCTAGCTAAGGATGTTAGCTACAGATTAGCTTACAAACACCTTTCACTTACCAAAAATATTGTGGCGGCTCTCAGGTCCTTCTGTCAGGCAGACACTGAAGAACACCTGAGTCTGTCAGTTTGAAACAGTCGGTAAACGCTGGACCTCCTCTCAGCGTCCCCGCTCTATGTGCCGTTCAGAGATACGCAAGTTTCTTCATGACTGCGGCTGCTGCAGATATTAGGTCGTCCATGATTTCTACAGTCACTGGTCAGCAATATAATGTGCGTAAACATATGTGGCTCATATATGTGGCTCTGAAGCCCCGCTCCTCAAGCGCACCCTCAGATGCCGAAGCAGTGCCAACTAATTGAAGCTGAAAAAATAACTGTACGTGGAAAAAAACGATGTAAGTGTGAAAACCACATGAGCAGTGAGTTTTTTCTTTAAATTTCTATATTTATGTTTTTTCACTATCATTTCACTTTCAATACATTTGTTTCAGTTTCAATATTTTTTCAGTTTCATTTTAAGGTGGCATCGTTTTAACCTCATATGTGGGTTCAAAGTACAAAAAATTCCAGTTGTTTCTCTGCCAAACTCCTTAGACTGGAAGTTCTCATGTTGTATTAATGTCCCACAGAAAGATTAAGGCAAAGATTAGGACAGGTTACAACTCGTGAATTTTATGTACTTATCACAGTTACAAAAAAAGAATCTGCCTGAAGTCTATACATCCATACGTCTCATCATACAAAGCACTGATCTCCTACCTGCTGATGGAGCTGCTTTGGCTGGCTGTTCTTTAGGTTCTTCCATCATCTTTCTATAAAAACACGAGAAGATGATTTTACCAAAAGAAACAGTGAACACAGTCTGGGTGTCACATCATATGAATTTGTGTCATGGTTTAGTGTACGGGCCACACACACTGAAACTGATCTGTGTGAAAGAACACATCGATGACATGTGAATGTAGTGATAACCTCATCATAATAGAGGTTTTTACTTTTTCACATATTTGTTCAGTATAATGATTAAATAATCTGACAATACAAACCTAAAATACTTTGTTCCCTGTCTGCGACTTTGTGCGTCTCTGCTGTTAGTGCTTAAAGGAAGTTTTAAACTTAAAATCCTTCCCCACATATGTGACTGTGGTCTCTGGGGCCATTATCCTGAAACACTGGGGCTCAGCCCTGAAAGCTTTGCTATCTTCACCTGATAACAGCAGCTGTTTAAAGTTATTGAGTTTGACAGGGAAGTGAATGTAAATGTGAGACACTGTGTGCTCACAGCTAAAGGCTGCAGTCAGCTGTGTCAGAGCGTCCAATGATCCTTTAATAAACACTCAGAGCTCCATGTTGATGAAGCTGTCATGTGTGAGCTTGTGAGGCTCCTTTAAACTGGCTCTGCTCTGTCAGATGCTCACCTCTTCTTCACTGTCTCATCAATCTGCTGCACTCTCCATCTCCTCCTCTCTCTCTCTGCTGTCCTGTTTAAAAAAAACAAACAAATCAGCGTTAGCCAATCAAACTCTGTGCAGATGCTGCAGCTACAGCTGATATGTCATTCAGCTGTTCATCAATCAGCTTCTGCTGCTGTTTATTCGGCTCTTACTCTGAACAGGTGCAGATCTAGGAAGATTTTCTTGGTGTGTCAAAATCAAAGCGTTTGTTTTTTCAAACACACGTGCAGGTGTTTATATCACATATGGTTTAAATGATTCAAATGCAGTAAGTATACATGTTTCATATATCGTCTATAACTGAATTATGTTCTGTAGCCTACATAATGAAACACTTTAGTTGCATAAAACGTGAATTTTGATTTTATGTACTGTATATGTCACAGCATCGCAGTGTGGATGTGGAGAAGAGAGGACCCAAACGCAGGACTCACAGGTGGTGAAGGCTGGTGTTTATGGCAGAATGACAGAGCCTGAGATGGATGACTGACTGGAAGACCAGCTGAACAGAAACGACACATGTGGGACTGACAAAGACACTGAACTGGAGCAGGGACGTGCAGAGAGGTTTAAAGGGGCGGGTGCTCAAGCCCCTCTAGCCCCCCCCCTCTGCACGTCCCTGAACTGGAGGACACTCAGGACTTACACAGGCTAATTATAATGATCAGGGTTCATATGCCTTTTTCAGGGTCAAATTCAAGCACTTTCAAGGTCCCTTTTCAAACTTTTCCAGCACATCCCTCCCTCACCGCAAAAACAAAATGCATGTTTCAATTCACATCACCTCAGTAAGACCATGTGAAAGTTAAGACAAATCATCCTAGGTGAACTTAAACACCTTTGTTCCCTTTTTGTTAAGAAATAGAAAAACACTCCACACAAAAATACTGCAAAAGGAAACTGTCGCCTTATATACAGAGTGTATAAACTCAAAATGCACATGTCACTTAAAAATTAAGATGTGAACAAATCAACTTGTTAGATATTCTTCTCCTGTTGAAAAACCCCCCAAAAAGAAATAAATAAGTCTTCTCATCAGATATTGATGCTTCTTTCCTGTGTGACAGAAAATAGGAGACAGATGTTTGTTTGTTTTTTAAGTTAATTCCCAATAAAGTTGTTCTATTGCTAACTACATTGCTGTCTGTATTATTGCTGAAGTCCTAAACGATCACCTTTAAAATGTTTGTGCTAATAACATCATGTCCGACAGGCATGGAGAACAGCACTGACTGGGAGGCTTTGAACACATCACATAGTTCAATTCAACATATACGACTTTAAGAATGCACAAGCATCTACTTAAAATCTATTTAATTTATCATCTGTGATATTATTATATACAATTCCAATGTATGTTGTTCATCCCACTTAAATAATCAGGAAGACTTAAAGTATGAAATATTCATATAAATGTGTGAACTGTCTCTGTGGCTGATTGTGCCCCACAGGCCTCAGTGTGAGCTTGAAGACATTTATAATCTTTAAGTAGTTTGATGTGTCGGTGCTGACCACAAACACAGTTTGAATGAAACTTTGGTAGCACAGAAACAAGTGGCTATTCTTTGTGACCATATGGATCACTCATTTTACCGTTATTTCACCCAAAGGCACCAAGTTAATACTCAAAAAAGCTGCAGCAATACACACAAATATAAACAGTAAATGGCGAAAACTTTGCTTTTAGCCTTTAACCCTCTGGGGTCCAGGGTATAATTGGTCGTTTTTGACTACTTTTGATTTGTTCTCTATATTTCACCTTTAAAAACTGTTTCTCTTGCCAATCTGTTATTTACTCATTTTGACATAATGTGTCAGCACAATTTATCTAAATTCAGACGAAATTTAAAATACGAGTAGAAAGTGATATTTTTTACTGAAAAAACCACAAACATGTTTAACGAATCATTTTCATAACTTGAAATGCAAATAGAAATTGTACATTTTTAAAAAATATGCACAAGTTTTGCAAACAACAAAGTTATTTGGTACTATTTACCTAAAAATGCAGCCGAGGCTCAGACGTTTTTAACCATTCAAAACTATGACAGAACAATCAGCTGTTCTGCATCAAAGAAGAAGACATACAAATGATTTATGCAACTCCAAAAAATAGTTTGTGTCACTGTGACACAGAGGAGAACAGCACAGGGATAAACCTGCAGGTCTGACAGCAGGTCTGACAGCAGCTGTGTCAGCGCTTACACTGCAATCTGCCTTTGGTGGCTTTAAGGCAGCAAATGTGACATTCACTAGTAGAACTGACACACAAAACAAAACAATGTCAACACACTCCAAACACGGAAAATCTCAGAAATTTCATGTCTCAAAACTGTCTCTTTCTCGCTCCTAAAACCTCTGCCTCTTCCCAAACAACCAAATGCCACATTTTGACATATCATTTTTTGATTGGTCGACATGGTACATTTTTCCACCAATAGGGAAGGAGTGTTTTTTCTTTTTCTTTTTTCACTCACAAGCAAAGCCTGTTTGCTAGCGCTCTCCTTAGAAAACGCCGTTTTAACCGTTTCTTCCCGAAGGAAACGCCAGTTTTATTCAGAAAAAACATCAGTTTTACGTGGCCTATCAACACAATTTAAAAACTGGTATATAGTTTGAAGTCCGCATGTTCGACCCAAGTTGAGATGGAGACTCTGGGTCCGTCGACCCCAGAGGGTTAATCAGAAAGCCTTAAGTTAGCTAGTTATGTATTGGGCTAATGTTTAAAGCTTTCACTTGAGTAAATTAACTCATATTACTGCTAAGCAATGTTAGCTAAGTTCACAGCATATTCCATAATAGCGCTGCCATACTGCATCACACTCAGTACATTTCAATCATTTCTACAGCGAGTTTGATAGCTAGCAAAATAATAATCATAATTTTAAAAAATAGCGTGTGTAACATACACGTACTGGAAAATTATTTACTAGGACTCATCTATCATGCGACTAGAGAGTGCAAACTCCGCTCATGTTGTTTTCCATCACACACTCATTAAAACAGCGACCTACAGGTATGTTAGCGCACTCATCCCCAACTGTCCGACGGAGGGGCGGGGTCACACGTTGAAACAGACACAAGGCAGCTTCAATTTATTTCTCTATCTGACAAGAAAACTATTCAATCAGATAGTTATTTGTGGTGAATGAAATACAGTTACACTTTCAAGCACTTTTCACTGGGGTCAGACTAAAAAATAAATTAAGTCTCCTTAGATAATTTTTTTTCTAAAGATTCTTTCTTTTGTTTTCAATAGTTCTCATCATGCTGATGATGCTTGATGTTCAAGGGGTCTCCTTTCCCATAAGTTTGATTCTAATTCCTACCATGGTGATGTTAAATTGGGGTGAAACGTCATCATAGCAGCTTTGACTGACAGCTGCAGTCACGGAGAAACTTGCGTGTCTCTGTTCGGGAATAGCAGATAGAGCGTAGGCTCTGAGAGGAGGGCCAGCGTTTATGCTACGAAAACATGACCGAGTGTTTTAACCTGACAGCCTGAGGTGTTCTTCAGTAAACTGGACTACCCGACAGAAGGACCCGAGGCCCCGCTGCACTTTTTCGGTAAGTTAAACATGTTTGTACGCTAATCCGTAACTACCGTCCTTAGCTAGGTCCTGAGACCTAGCTAGCTAAGATGAGCACTCGGCTGTCAGGGTTCGTTTAGCTGTGCAGGTGAATGAATTTACTAAAGAAATCAAGAGAAACGCCCCAGGCTGCTCAGTCACTAATTACTGTTACTGTACTTTTATTACAAGTATTACACTGTAAAAGCAACACGCTGCACTCTGCTGCAGCTAGGGTTGCCAACTCCCTGAAAAATAAATAAGGGACACCTCGTGGCAAGGGCCAGGCAACCCAGTTGTCTTCACCCTTCCCAGTGTGGTAGCTCTTTTTTTTGTGTGTGAAATTATTTTTTAACTATTTGACTTGAATTTGATTTAAGCAGATGCATATTCTTTGTGATATGAACATATGGGAAACAAATAATCATTTAGCCATTTATTTTTAGCTCAAAATGACAACATTAACACAATAAAACAGGTCTCTTTCTTAAACAGAAGCCTGTCATGCTTAACTTTTGAGAATATAAGTAAATCTTTCTTTAAAAGAACTCTGTCCTGCTTAACTTAAAATTATATAAATTAATAGAAAGCAATAGAACGAAAAATATTCTTGAAACTGTGCACATATGGTGCATTTAGTACAATTGGCTTCAGTTGAGGTATTATTTCAGCTTTTCTAATGCTAATCAGCTGCTCCTGTTTGTAAACCCGCTTGTTCCCATGATTACGCATCTTAACTCATCATCATTATTCATCTATGTATTACTTTTATGTATTAGTCATCTGTTGGGGGAAAACTCTGTAAAAGACCCAGGAGAAATAAGGACACAATGAGACAAGATTACTTTTTATGCTTTAACGTGCGCACGGGTAAGCTGTTCAGAACAACTCACGACATGTACAGAGGCTTGGCACTTTTTTATAGGAAACACAGTGAGAACAGGATAAGAAAATACAAAACAGATAAAATAAACAACTCCATATGTGGCGCTAGTCTCGTCAGCAGAGAGCTGGAAGAAAGCTGTGAGAGATAAAACAATCTAAAACAATATGTCCCAAAACAGTATGTCTTTGCTGAGAAAGTCTAAAAGGATAATTCTAAACTAATCTAACCATAGACAAAGGGCATCTTTGTACATTTAAAAGAAGGTAAAGAAACATAGAATCATTTTTCCTGTAACATGATCTATTTCTTGTAATCATCTATCCTTGCAGTTGTTTATTACACAAAATAAATGATATTATCATACTTCTGGCCACATAGCGCTGATATTCACTGCCCATATTAACCTTAACCAGAGGGTTTAAAAAAAACAAACCAGTGTTTATACCATATCTGCTTCAGCCGTGGCCTGGTGGACAAAAAATTGGTTAAGGGTTCCCCGAGCTTTCACGCCCCTCATGTTCTTCATGTGCCCACCACTAGAAGCATGCCTATGGAAAAAGTGTGTCGGCACACAGTGCAGTGCGCTTTAAAGGTGTATATCGTGCATTTTCCCAGCCAGGTGTTTTCCTTTTCCCAGTCCTCCCTGTACTTTAGCAGCCTTTTTTTTTTCTTTCTCTGAGCAAACAAACATTGCTGCTCTAAGCCCATGCGATTGTTGGCCCATTTTGAGACAATTTTTGAGTCGTGCGACCGTTTTGGCGATCGGCCCGATTTTGGCCTTCATCGTGCGTCGTGTGTCGTGTAGTATACGTGGGGTAACGATGAGACACGATTAACACCTACGACCAGCTCCCGATAGTCAATCGCTCGTGACGTGTCACCGCAGCCGCTCACACTGCTCACGCGCAAACACGTAAACGTCGGTGAAAAAGACGGAGCAGCACGGCTGTGCAGCGTGTGATCTGGACACAAGCGATGGAGGCACAACTTGTAGAACTTTGGAAAGCTCATCCGAGCCTTTTCAATGTGGCATCACAAAATGATCACGACCACAACAACCGTGAAAATAGTTGGATTTACATGCTGCTCAATCACAGCTGCCTGATCAATGTTTTTCATTAGCAATTTAGCAAAGTTGATGGTGGTGGTGTGTCTGTGTGAGTGAAAGACTACGGTGGCTGGGAAGTGCAAAGCGCAACAAATTAAAAATCCACAACAAATTAAAATTAAAAAACCGCAACAAATTAAAAATCCACAACAAATTAAAAAACCGCAACAAATTAAAAAACCACAACAAATTAAAAATCCACAACAAATTAAAAAACCACAACAAATTAAAAAACCACAACAAATTAAAAATCCACAACAAATTAAAAAACCGCAACAAATCAAAAATCCACAACAAATTAAAAAACCACAACAAATTAAAAATCCACAACAAATTAAAGAACCACAACAAATTAAAAAACCACAACAAATTAAAAATCCGCAACAAATTAAAAATCCACAACAAATTAAAAATCGACAACAAATTAAAAAACCGCAACAAATTAAAAAACCACAACAAATTAAAAATCCACAACAAATTAAAAATCCGCAACAAATTAAAAATCCACAACAAATCATAAAACCGCAACAAATTAAAAAACCGCAACAAATTAAAAAACCACAACAAATTAAAAATCCACAACAAATTAAAAAACCGCAACAAATTAAAAATCCACAACAAATTAAAAATCCTTGACGGAAAGGGATTGTCTGAAATACCGGAAGTGGCACAACGATTAGGCTTACTCCATATTTGTAGCTCAGAAAAGTGATTCGGGATGTCAACAAACGTTGAGAAACTCACGCCTCACAGCGCTTCCTTATCACCCTGACGGTGCTTGCTGCACTACACAGAGAACCGGAAAATGTTTTGCCCGTTTTGTGGCGTTAGCTTCAGCCTCTTCACCCCTTTTTGTGCTTCCTGTGGACGGTCTCTGGAGCTTTTGCGGGACACATACCAGGCTGAAGGATCAGACACCCTACAGTACTGCATTAAATATTTCAATGAAGGTCACTCATATAGTGTTATCGTGGACATGATGTTAAGTTTGCATGGTGTAAAGATAAGTTTAAGGAGTCTTAAAAGTAAACTTAATAATGCTGGACTTTACCGAAGAAAATATTTTCACTCCAGAACAACGATCATTAACGCAATCAGAGCGGAGCTTCAAGGACCTGGGCGATTGTTTGGGTATCGAACAATGTGGCAGGTACTTAAACAAAAGCATCATCTTAAAGTGAAGAGGGATGATGTGATGAAAATACTCCGGGAGCTTAATCCTCATGGATGCCAGATGAGAACACGCAGAAGACTCATTAGGAGAACCTATCATTCGCTGGGACCCAACTACATGTGGCATGCTGATGGTTATGACAAGCTCAAACCATTCGGTTTGGCCATTTCAGGGTGCATTGATGGATTTTCACGCAAGGTTTTGTGGCTAGAATGTGGACGAACCAATAATAATCCGGTGGTTATAGCTTACTATTACTTGTCATGTGTTGGGAGCCTTGGTGTTGTACCGATGAGACTGAGAACTGACTGTGGGACAGAAAACGGCATTATGGCTGCAGTTCAGTGCGCACTACGTCACCATCATGATGACCACTTCAGCGGAGAGTTCAGTCACATGTTTGGTTCATCAACGAATAACCAGCGAATTGAGTCCTGGTGGTCCATATATCGAAAAGGAAGGTAAATATAACATTTAATTTTGCCTGATATTTAAAGGCGTAACAAATTTGAATGTCGTGCAAAAGTTGATTTATTGTCAGTCTGCCCCAGGGCAGCTGTGGCTACAACTGTAGCTGCCTCCACCAGTGTGTGAATGTGTGAGTGAATGAACAGTGGAATTGTAAAGCGCATTGAGGGCCTCGAAAAGCGCTATATAAATGCAATCCATTATTATTATTACTGTTATTATTATTATTATTATTATTTCAGTAATTCAACTTAAAAAGTAAAACCGATATTAAATACTCATTGTATGCCAAACTATACATTTTTAGCCCATTTAGTAATTATGATGATTATGCTTTGGAACTTAAGAAAAACCCAACTTCAAAACCATAATATTGTGAAAAGGTTAAATATTTTAGACTTAAAGTGCCACTCTACTATGAGCTAATTAATTCAAATCATCTGCAAAGGGTTCCTGAGCCTCTAAATGGTCTTTCTAATTCAGGAGGACTCACAGGATGGACATGACTGCTGTCCTGACAGCTGTGGGGAAAAAAAACATAATTGACACCCTCCATAAAGAACACCTTAAAAGAATTTGAATGTTCACAGAGACTATCAAAGCACATTAATAGAAAGTTTTGTCTAATGTAAGTGTGGATGAAAGGGGTGTAACATAGTGTAGTGGCTAAGACCTCAAGGCTGCTACTGAAGCATCCTGGTCTTCCATAACACCTCAACAGATCCACAGACTGATAGCATCCATACCACGCTGCATGGAGGCAGTAATTTATGCATAAAGGACCCAAATAGAACATACAAATTGTTAGAGACATTGAATTTGGGTTTTTCATAAGTTCTACGTCTTAATCATTAACATTGTAAGAAATACTTGAAATACCTCACTTTGTATGTAATGACTCAGTATCGCTAATTTCACATTTAATTAGAATTCCTAAAATAAATTAACTTTTGCACATTACTGAAATGTTTTAGAGTTTTGCCTGTATGCAATCCCTTTCGATAGAAAACATTTAAACTGACTGGAGTCTATATATGATTCAGTTAAAATGAACTGTAAAGTGCCATGCGATGACGTGTTGTGAAACGATGCCATGTAAACAAACTAAACTATTTCTAAACAATTTTTTTAAACAATTTCTTTAGGGCTCAGTTTTGGTTGGAGCTGTTTGCGGATCTTCGAGATGCTGGACACTTCAATGGAAGTCACGAGCATCAGTGCCTTTTGAGATTTTGCTTCACTGTCATTGTTCAGAAGGATCTTGATGAATGTGTGAAGCTGTGGAACACTCATCGGATTCGTCCCTCAAGAACAGCTTCATGTCCAGGAGGTGTGCCAAATGAACTGTACTACCTACCCCACAGGTAACGGATAATAATGATCAAATAATTACTTTATGTGTAAACCTATATTAATGCAATTGTCTTCCATTGATCACTGATACAGCTCCAGAGACTGTGGATTCCTGATTCAACAATCTGAACTGGACGCTTTTCCTGAGTCTAGGCTGTCAGTAGTTGTATGTGGGGACTCAAACATACAGGAGTATCTGAATTTTGTAATGGAGCAAAATCATTTTCAAAAGCCCGTCTGCTGGGAGTCTGCCACTGAACTTTACAGTGGGGCAAAAAAGTATTTAGTCAGCCACCGATTGTGCAAGTTCCCCCACTTAAAATGATGACAGAGGTCAGTAATTTGCACCAGAGGTACACTTCAACTGTGAGAGACAGAATGTGAAAAAAAAATCCATGAATCCACATGGTAGGATTTGTAAAGAATTTATTCATAAATTAGGGAACTTGCACAATCGGTGGCTGACTAAATACTTTTTTGCCCCACTGTACATGAAGTTAATAGAAATTGCAAATTTCTAAAAAAAAAACAAAAACCTGGCTTTTTGTTGTTTTCACCAAAACCTATAGCATATGCTGCTTTTTTGAATTAGGCTACATGAGTTGGCTGAAGACGCCAAAAGTTTAAGTTTGTGTTTGTAAAAGCATATTCTTACTGAAAGTCTTGACAATTCTGGTCCTTGTTTAGCTGATGGAAGTTGAGATACAGTCCTGAACATTTATATAAATAATAAATCAAATCAAAATCACATCTTGCACTGTATTGTGTGTTTATTACAACTTTTAAGAGTAGAACACAGTACACCTTTAAATGCCTTTACTTTTAGTAGCACTGTCAAAACTTTGAACAAATCAAGTCTAGCGATTGCATTTTAAATCTCCTTTGAACAGATGTACCTACATTTTAGAATTAAAAAAAAACATGCTCAAATACATAACAGATTTCTGGATAAGTCCCGTAGCAAAAAACCTACAGAATTTACAATGTAATGCCAAGAAGAAGCAGCTGTAAGTAACTGGGTTATCTAATAAAACTACAATAAACCTGGTAAACTATAATGGATTTGTGCTGTACCGCCAGTATGTCCCACCTTCTCCTATTCATAACATATTTAAAAAAAATTTGACTTAAAAACTTGAGGAATAAATCAACAGCAGGTTTGAACTACAAGGCCAGACATTCTAGAAACATCCAAATCCTGGGGAGTTTTCAATTCCAAAATCCATGTTGGATTTAAACAAGGAATATGAAGTTATCATTGGTAGTTTCAATAAGTTTAAGCATGTATTTGCCATCGGGAATAAAGAGTCATCCAGGAACTGTAGGCTTGGTAGTGGATCTAATCCAGAAGGTGGCAGTGATGTTAGCCCAGTTGCAAACATCAGAACATCGCCCAACGACACAGCAGTTTGTGATTCTGCAAAAAATAAAAAACAAAATTAAAAAATTATATATGTATATGTGAATTCAACACATTGTCTTGTAATGAGTACTAAAAGAAATACTGGTATAAACCTTCACAGTCCAGCAGATAGTCTGACCAGTAGCCCACAGTTTGACTTTCCAGACGTCTCCTGTTACTTCCAGATGGGCTGAAGTCAGGTTTGAAAAGTCTCTCAAGTTCAAGGGCTGTGAGTTTCTTTTCCATGTGACACAGGACCGGGGAAAGCAAAGTAGGGTGTTGCTGGAGCGCACTCAGGAAATTAAGTGCTGAAAGACCCTCTTTAAATCTAAAGAATGAGGAGAACTTTGTGTCATTTACCAGTTCATAGTACATGCACAAACTATGGACAAACTGTGAACTTTGGAAACCTTGGAGAATGTAAAATATTTCAGTCGGGAATTATGAACAACACTGCTATAACAATAATTCACCTGTCTCACCTGTCAATTACAGATGAGTTTCGAGCAATTATATACCACCGGAGATAGTCAGACACAATGTCTTTCTTTTCCTCAACTGTGGAAACATGCCTTAGACAACCAGCCACCTGTAGCATAGTACTGTGTTTTATGACACAGTCACGCAGGACATCCACTGAACCAGCACTGTCGATCTGAAAAACCCATAAAAATGGACATACACAATGTAAGCTTACGTGTCTGATTTTCATTCCTGTTTTTTCCCTACACAAAGAAAGAATTTTTTAATGTCATACAGATGAAGAAGCTGTAGTTCTATCCTGCATTCAAATCCTGCGCTGTCCTCACCTCTTGTAAAGCTTTCCCTATGTCGTCATCTGTGACTGAGGCAACTGTTGCTTTTACTGAAGTCTGGCCTGCAAGATAATGTACCAGCTCTTCTGACAGGAAATGGGGCCCTGGACCACCATGCACAACTGACACGGCTATCATCTTTCCTGCTAGGTAGTATTCATCCTCCCTTACAGCTGTGAATGAATACAGTAAATGATAAACTCTCTCACACACACACCTCTCTCTACCGATCGATCAGATCCGATCGATGTCAGATAGATCGATCAGATAGACAGACTAATGCTGTTTTGAAATAATCCAAGAAATTATTATGAGTTGCTTCTGATAATAATTAAAAACAAATTGATTTACAAGTCCAAAAAAGTCTTTAAATTAAGTTTATCAAACATCTGATCATTGCATACCCTTTGCATTGTAGACGAGGAATCGACGTCCTTCGGGTCCATCAAAAATGGGACGATCTTTCATGTGTTTCATTAGCAGACTCAAAAACTCTCGTTTTGGGCCACCTGCATCAAGTCCTTCTTCTAGAATGCCAGCATCATCAGTAAATTTAACCAGCATGTCATTGGTTTCAGAGTATGACAACCGCCTGAAACCCCTGACTGCTCCATCCCAGACATTTGCTCTTGAGATGTTGAATCTGCTGACACTTCCATGATGAATAGCACTGGATAAGTTTGCAATGATGTCAGGTAGATTAATGTTAACGTCTTCCCTGTAATCACAAAAATGAAAGACCGAATGCAAGACTATACAATTTAGCATTGTTATTTGAAGTAGTATTTGATATTTTACAGTGCTCTGTCATCAATCGGTGAAGCAACTTCAACCAGCTCTTCATCCTCGTCCTCAATGCAGGGGGCACACAGGTCTGCATATTTACTGTTGAGAAATTATAATTCCAACATTAGAATAACTTCTATTCACCCGTTAATTATCTTTACCCATTTCACAAACCCAAACGTGTACTGTAGTTACAGATTTAAAATTACATATAAGACACAATTTTATTTACCTATAGGGACTCATGACTGGATTCGTTTTGTTTTGGTGATCAAGATCCTCTGTATCAGATATTACAATCTGGAAAAAAACAGAACAAAAATTGCATACTGTATATAAACATACATAGCTTTGTACTATTTCAGCAATAGCAAAAAACGTCATGCTGACATAAATTGCCCAAATACCTGACATGGCTGTATGATAGATGAAGGTCCTGGAGCATGTCTGAAACAGAATAAGAGTATTGGAATTAAAATGTCCAGATAAGAAGCTCATACAGTTCAATATTATTTATGATACCAACATTATAAAAAGGCTATGAAACCAATAAATATTTATATTAGGGCGGGGCAATAAAATAACATTATGCATTGCAGTATACTTTTCTCTCAAAGGAAATATGAGACTATTGCAATAGAGCTATCCATCCATCCATTTTATATGCTGCTTATTCCTCTAATCACTCTTTTTTTTCATTGACATAAGAATAGTCAATCCTTATCAAGTAGCGCAGCAACCAATCACTCTGGGAACAGCATCATGTCCAGTTAGGGTGACTTGTTACCTGCAGCACAGTGAAGTAGCAGCGCCACCCGTGGAGATGTTTGGGCACCATTTACATCTAAACCAACCATTAAAATAAATATACAAGGAGAGATTACAAGAATTTGCTTTTATTTCTTAGCTTATTCATTTGATATTGACAAAGACTTTGTCAATTTTATGTCTGTTCTCCTGTAAAACTTACTGTAAACTAAGATTTATGTTTAGAATCATTCTTTTTTGTTTTTAAATGTAATTGACCAAGCAATTGAGTGATCTGGTGTTTGTTGTCTTTTGAAACTGGAAATCTTTATCCCTGACTTTTGATTTAGTTTTTAACATGTACCTTTTTTTAGTTATCTGAAACGGATGTAATATGTTAATACATCCGTCTGTCTGAACTTATGACAGGAAATAAATATTTAAATCAAAACAAGCTTCTGAGGATTTCACATCTTACTTATGTGAAATTTTAAGTTCACCTTGTAATCGGAAGGTTGCCGGTTCGAGCCCCGGATCGGACAGTCTTGGTCGTTGTGCCCTTGGGCAAGACACTTCACCCATTGCCTACTGGTGGCGCCAGTGTTCGGCAGCCTCGCCTCTGTCAGTGCGCCCCACGGTGGCTGTGGCTACAATGTAGCTGCCATCACCAGTGTGTGAATGTGTGTGTGAATGGGTGGATGACTGGATGTGTAAAGCGCTTTGGGGTCCTTAGGAACTAATAAAGCGCTTTACAAATACAGGCCATTTACCATTTACCATGAGCAACGGCACATTTAATATGTACAAATCTAGCGGTTTATATCGTGATCAATATTCCCTGAAATAAAACAAAGACATATATTGTATTGCCCAACTCTAATATATAGCAGAACAAGCTCTTAAATAACTTACTCCTTCTCTGCATGTTTACCATTAGGGGTACTCTGGTCTTGTGGTTTGAAAACCTAAGATGAAAAACATGCACTTTTCAAAGCTTTCACCAACTTCGTATCGCATTTAGATAGTTCATCAATACTTAAAAAAATTTTTTTTAAAGAACATATAATCACACAATGAAAATAATAGACCCATGGATGTTACAGAATTATGATCATTATAGAGAAAAAAAAATAGAGCACTCAGAGGACATGCACCTCTGCCAGGGCCACTCACAGGCCTCTGGCATGGTGGAGAGGGAAAAAAAGTACACACCAATGTGTCTTTTAATTTGTTGTGGATTTTTAATTTGTTGTGGATTTTTAATTTGTTGCCGTTTTTTAATTTGTTGTGGATTTTTAATTTGTTGCGGTTTTTTAATTTGTTGCAGATTTTTAATTTGTTGCCGTTTTTTAATTTGTTTTGGATTTTTAATTTGTTGTGGATTTTTAATTTGTTGCCGTTTTTTAATTTGTTGCCGTTTTTTAATTTGTTGCGCTTTGCACTTCCCAGCCACCGTATTACGGCAACAAATTAAAAATCTGCAACAAATTAAAAATCCACAACAAATTAAAAAACCGCAACAAATTAAAAATCCACAACAAATTAAAAATCCACAACAAATTAAAAAACCGCAACAAATTAAAAATCCGCAACAAATTAAAAATCCACAACAAATTAAAAAACCACAACAAATTAAAAAACCGCAACAAATTAAAAAACCGCAACAAAATAAAAAACCGCAACAAATTAAAAATCCACAACAAATTAAAAAACCGCAACAAATTAAAAATCCACAACAAATTAAAAAACCGCAACAAATTAAAAATCCACAACAAATTAAAAAACCACAACAAATTAAAAATCCTTGACGGAAAGGGATTGTCTGAAATACCGGAAGTGGCACAACGATTAGGCTTACTCCATATTTGTAGCTCAGAAAAGTGATTCGGGATGTCAACAAACGTTGAGAAACTCACGCCTCACAGCGCTTCCTTATCACCCTGACGGTGCTTGCTGCACTACACAGAGAACCGGAAAATGTTTTGCCCGTTTTGTGGCGTTAGCTTCAGCCTCTTCACCCCTTTTTGTGCTTCCTGTGGACGGTCTCTGGAGCTTTTGCGGGACACAGACCAGGCTGAAGGATCAAACTCCCCGGGGACATCAAAACAAACAGAAAATTCTGAACAAAGTAATTTTGATATATTACTCACTTTTTGTTCTCTTCAGACAGTCTATGTTATTTCAGTTAAATAGCACGTTTATTTACCATTTTGGCTCCGGTTTCTGTTTCCTTATACTGTATTCTCGTCTACGTTTAGTAATGGAGAGTGCTAACCCCGTTTTGATGTCAAACGTTTTTCATTAATCCAGAACAAACATGTCCGTCATACAAGCAGTTCATGGAGTACAAAAAATCAAAATCCAAAGAGCGTCAGGCCTTCAGCTGTGGAGCAAAATTAAAACTCAAGCAACAGCGTAAACCTGTCAAGGTAAGCCATCACAGGTAACTTTATAAACGAGGATTTGGCAATTATTATTAAAGTGATCTGGCTTTTATTATTTGTTTGTAGATCAATATCGGATTTATGGTGTCACAACAAACCGACTTAAAACCGCTAAGAGGGAAAACACTGCCCTTATTTATTACCCCCGAAATTACAGCCCCTGACCTCCTGAAGCAGGCTGTAGAAAAAATGAGAACATTCAACAAGGACTTGGTGGAAGGACCATATGTCCTTTTGTATCCTGACTGCACAGAGGTGATAAATGTGCCTGGGACAGAAAGGCCATTCCGATTGGCAGACTACAAAGAGGAAATAGGAAAGAACTACAACAGGATTTCTCTATTCATTTGCCCAGAGAGCGACTTCAAACAAGGTTTGTTAATTTTATATTTTGATGTGTTTACATATACAACAACTAATAATGTGTCTACTTTCTCAGCTCTGATTGCAGAGGATGGTACCTCAGACTCGGACCCTGAGATTGTGATTACATCAAGAAGCACAGCTGAGTTCAACCAGGCAGACACATTGGTGTGTACTTTTTTTCCCTCTCCACCATGCCAGAGGCCTGTGAGTGGCCCTGGCAGAGGTGCATGTCCTCTGAGTGCTCTATTTTTTTTTCTCTATAATGATCATAATTCTGTAACATCCATGGGTCTATTATTTTCATTGTGTGATTATATGTTCTTTAAAAAAAATTTTTTTAAGTATTGATGAACTATCTAAATGCGATACGAAGTTGGTGAAAGCTTTGAAAAGTGCATGTTTTTCATCTTAGGTTTTCAAACCACAAGACCAGAGTACCCCTAATGGTAAACATGCAGAGAAGGAGTAAGTTATTTAAGAGCTTGTTCTGCTATATATTAGAGTTGGGCAATACAATATATGTCTTTGTTTTATTTCAGGGAATATTGATCACGATATAAACCGCTAGATTTGTACATATTAAATGTGCCGTTGCTCATGGTAAATGGTAAATGGCCTGTATTTGTAAAGCGCTTTATTAGTTCCTAAGGACCCCAAAGCGCTTTACACATCCAGTCATCCACCCATTCACACACACATTCACACACTGGTGATGGCAGCTACATTGTAGCCACAGCCACCGTGGGGCGCACTGACAGAGGCGAGGCTGCCGAACACTGGCGCCACCAGTAGGCAATGGGTGAAGTGTCTTGCCCAAGGGCACAACGACCAAGACTGTCCGATCCGGGGCTCGAACCGGCAACCTTCCGATTACAAGGTGAACTTAAAATTTCACATAAGTAAGATGTGAAATCCTCAGAAGCTTGTTTTGATTTAAATATTTATTTCCTGTCATAAGTTCAGACAGACGGATGTATTAACATATTACATCCGTTTCAGATAACTAAAAAAAGGTACATGTTAAAAACTAAATCAAAAGTCAGGGATAAAGATTTCCAGTTTCAAAAGACAACAAACACCAGATCACTCAATTGCTTGGTCAATTACATTTAAAAACAAAAAAGAATGATTCTAAACATAAATCTTAGTTTACAGTAAGTTTTACAGGAGAACAGACATAAAATTGACAAAGTCTTTGTCAATATCAAATGAATAAGCTAAGAAATAAAAGCAAATTCTTGTAATCTCTCCTTGTATATTTATTTTAATGGTTGGTTTAGATGTAAATGGTGCCCAAACATCTCCACGGGTGGCGCTGCTACTTCACTGTGCTGCAGGTAACAAGTCACCCTAACTGGACATGATGCTGTTCCCAGAGTGATTGGTTGCTGCGCTACTTGATAAGGATCGACTATTCTTATGTCAATGAAAAAAAAGAGTGATTAGAGGAATAAGCAGCATATAAAATGGATGGATGGATAGCTCTATTGCAATAGTCTCATATTTCCTTTGAGAGAAAAGTATACTGCAATGCATAATGTTATTTTATTGCCCCGCCCTAATATAAATATTTATTGGTTTCATAGCCTTTTTATAATGTTGGTATCATAAATAATATTGAACTGTATGAGCTTCTTATCTGGACATTTTAATTCCAATACTCTTATTCTGTTTCAGACATGCTCCAGGACCTTCATCTATCATACAGCCATGTCAGGTATTTGGGCAATTTATGTCAGCATGACGTTTTTTGCTATTGCTGAAATAGTACAAAGCTATGTATGTTTATATACAGTATGCAATTTTTGTTCTTTTTTTTCCAGATTGTAATATCTGATACAGAGGATCTTGATCACCAAAACAAAACGAATCCAGTCATGAGTCCCTATAGGTAAATAAAATTGTGTCTTATATGTAATTTTAAATCTGTAACTACAGTACACGTTTGGGTTTGTGAAATGGGTAAAGATAATTAACGGGTGAATAGAAGTTATTCTAATGTTGGAATTATAATTTCTCAACAGTAAATATGCAGACCTGTGTGCCCCCTGCATTGAGGACGAGGATGAAGAGCTGGTTGAAGTTGCTTCACCGATTGATGACAGAGCACTGTAAAATATCAAATACTACTTCAAATAACAATGCTAAATTGTATAGTCTTGCATTCGGTCTTTCATTTTTGTGATTACAGGGAAGACGTTAACATTAATCTACCTGACATCATTGCAAACTTATCCAGTGCTATTCATCATGGAAGTGTCAGCAGATTCAACATCTCAAGAGCAAATGTCTGGGATGGAGCAGTCAGGGGTTTCAGGCGGTTGTCATACTCTGAAACCAATGACATGCTGGTTAAATTTACTGATGATGCTGGCATTCTAGAAGAAGGACTTGATGCAGGTGGCCCAAAACGAGAGTTTTTGAGTCTGCTAATGAAACACATGAAAGATCGTCCCATTTTTGATGGACCCGAAGGACGTCGATTCCTCGTCTACAATGCAAAGGGTATGCAATGATCAGATGTTTGATAAACTTAATTTAAAGACTTTTTTGGACTTGTAAATCAATTTGTTTTTAATTATTATCAGAAGCAACTCATAATAATTTCTTGGATTATTTCAAAACAGCATTAGTCTGTCTATCTGATCGATCTATCTGACATCGATCGGATCTGATCGATCGGTAGAGAGAGGTGTGTGTGTGAGAGAGTTTATCATTTACTGTATTCATTCACAGCTGTAAGGGAGGATGAATACTACCTAGCAGGAAAGATGATAGCCGTGTCAGTTGTGCATGGTGGTCCAGGGCCCCATTTCCTGTCAGAAGAGCTGGTACATTATCTTGCAGGCCAGACTTCAGTAAAAGCAACAGTTGCCTCAGTCACAGATGACGACATAGGGAAAGCTTTACAAGAGGTGAGGACAGCGCAGGATTTGAATGCAGGATAGAACTACAGCTTCTTCATCTGTATGACATTAAAAAATTCTTTCTTTGTGTAGGGAAAAAACAGGAATGAAAATCAGACACGTAAGCTTACATTGTGTATGTCCATTTTTATGGGTTTTTCAGATCGACAGTGCTGGTTCAGTGGATGTCCTGCGTGACTGTGTCATAAAACACAGTACTATGCTACAGGTGGCTGGTTGTCTAAGGCATGTTTCCACAGTTGAGGAAAAGAAAGACATTGTGTCTGACTATCTCCGGTGGTATATAATTGCTCGAAACTCATCTGTAATTGACAGGTGAGACAGGTGAATTATTGTTATAGCAGTGTTGTTCATAATTCCCGACTGAAATATTTTACATTCTCCAAGGTTTCCAAAGTTCACAGTTTGTCCATAGTTTGTGCATGTACTATGAACTGGTAAATGACACAAAGTTCTCCTCATTCTTTAGATTTAAAGAGGGTCTTTCAGCACTTAATTTCCTGAGTGCGCTCCAGCAACACCCTACTTTGCTTTCCCCGGTCCTGTGTCACATGGAAAAGAAACTCACAGCCCTTGAACTTGAGAGACTTTTCAAACCTGACTTCAGCCCATCTGGAAGTAACAGGAGACGTCTGGAAAGTCAAACTGTGGGCTACTGGTCAGACTATCTGCTGGACTGTGAAGGTTTATACCAGTATTTCTTTTAGTACTCATTACAAGACAATGTGTTGAATTCACATATACATATATAATTTTTTAATTTTGTTTTTTATTTTTTGCAGAATCACAAACTGCTGTGTCGTTGGGCGATGTTCTGATGTTTGCAACTGGGCTAACATCACTGCCACCTTCTGGATTAGATCCACTACCAAGCCTACAGTTCCTGGATGACTCTTTATTCCCGATGGCAAATACATGCTTAAACTTATTGAAACTACCAATGATAACTTCATATTCCTTGTTTAAATCCAACATGGATTTTGGAATTGAAAACTCCCCAGGATTTGGATGTTTCTAGAATGTCTGGCCTTGTAGTTCAAACCTGCTGTTGATTTATTCCTCAAGTTTTTAAGTCAAATTTTTTTTAAATATGTTATGAATAGGAGAAGGTGGGACATACTGGCGGTACAGCACAAATCCATTATAGTTTACCAGGTTTATTGTAGTTTTATTAGATAACCCAGTTACTTACAGCTGCTTCTTCTTGGCATTACATTGTAAATTCTGTAGGTTTTTTGCTACGGGACTTATCCAGAAATCTGTTATGTATTTGAGCATGTTTTTTTTAATTCTAAAATGTAGGTACATCTGTTCAAAGGAGATTTAAAATGCAATCGCTAGACTTGATTTGTTCAAAGTTTTGACAGTGCTACTAAAAGTAAAGGCATTTAAAGGTGTACTGTGTTCTACTCTTAAAAGTTGTAATAAACACACAATACAGTGCAAGATGTGATTTTGATTTGATTTATTATTTATATAAATGTTCAGGACTGTATCTCAACTTCCATCAGCTAAACAAGGACCAGAATTGTCAAGACTTTCAGTAAGAATATGCTTTTACAAACACAAACTTAAACTTTTGGCGTCTTCAGCCAACTCATGTAGCCTAATTCAAAAAAGCAGCATATGCTATAGGTTTTGGTGAAAACAACAAAAAGCCAGGTTTTTGTTTTTTTTTTAGAAATTTGCAATTTCTATTAACTTCATGTACAGTGGGGCAAAAAAGTATTTAGTCAGCCACCGATTGTGCAAGTTCCCCCACCTAAAATGATGACAGAGGTCAGTAATTTGCACCAGAGGTACACTTCAACTGTGAGAGACAGAATGTGAAAAAAAAATCCATGAATCCACATGGTAGGATTTGTAAAGAATTTATTCGTAAATCAGGGTGGAAAATAAGTATTTGGTCAATAACAAAAATACAACTCAATACTTTGTAACATAACCTTTGTTGGCAATAACAGAGGTCAAACGTTTACTATAGGTCTTTACCAGGTTTGCACACACAATAGCTGGTATTTTGGCCCATTCCTCCATGCAGATCTTCTCGAGAGCAGTGATGTTTTTAGGGGCTGTCGCCGAGCAACACGGACTTTCAACTCGCGCCACAGATTTTCTATGGGGTTGAGGTCTGGAGACTGGCTAGGCCACTCCAGGACTTTCAAATGCTTATTACGGAGCCACTCCTTTGTTGCCCGGGCGGTGTGTTTTGGATCATTGTCATGTTGGAAGACCCAGCCTCGTTTCATCTTCAAAGTTCTCACTGATGGAAGGAGGTTTTGGCTCAAAATCTCACGATACATGGCCCCATTCATTCTGTCCTTAACACGGATCAGTCGTCCTGTCCCCTTGGCAGAAAAACAGCCCCATAGCATGATGTTTCCACCCCCATGCTTCACAGTAGGTATGGTGTTCTTGGGATGCAACTCAGTATTCTTCTTCCTCCAAACACGACGAGTTGAGTTTATACCAAAAAGTTCTACTTTGGTTTCATCTGACCACATGACATTCTCCCAATCCTCTGCTGTATCATCCATGTGCTCTCTGGCAAACTTCAGACGGGCCTGGACATGCACTGGCTTCAGCAGCGGAACACGTCTGGCACTGCGGGATTTGATTCCCTGCCGTTGTAGTGTGTTACTGATGGTGACCTTTGTTACTTTGGTCCCAGCTCTCTGCAGGTCATTCACCAGGTCCCCCCGTGTGGTTCTGGGATCTTTGCTCACCGTTCTCATGATCATTTTGACCCCACGGGATGAGATCTTGCGTGGACCCCCAGATCGAGGGAGATTATCAGTGGTCTTGTATGTCTTCCATTTTCTGATGATTGCTCCCACAGTTGATTTTTTCACACCAAGCTGCTTGCCTATTGTAGATTCACTCTTCCCAGTCTGGCGCAGGTCTACAATACTTTTCCTGGTGTCCTTCGAAAGCTCTTTGGTCTTGGCCATGGCGGAGTTTGGAGTCTGACTGTTTGAGGCTGTGGACAGGTGTCTTTATACAGATGATGAGTTCAAACAGGTGCCATTCATACAGGTAACGAGTAGGGGACAGAAAAGCTTCTTACAGAAGACGTTACAGGTCTGTGAGAGCCAGAGATTTTCCTTGTTTGAGGTGACCAAATACTTATTTTCCACCCTAATTTATGAATAAATTCTTTACAAATCCTACCATGTGGATTCATGGATTTTTTTTTCACATTCTGTCTCTCACAGTTGAAGTGTACCTCTGGTGCAAATTACTGACCTCTGTCATCATTTTAAGTGGGGGAACTTGCACAATCGGTGGCTGACTAAATACTTTTTTGCCCCACTGTAAAGTTCAGTGGCAGACTCCCAGCAGACGGGCTTTTGAAAATGATTTTGCTCCATTACAAAATTCAGATACTCCTGTATGTTTGAGTCCCCACATACAACTACTGACAGCCTAGACTCAGGAAAAGCGTCCAGTTCAGATTGTTGAATCAGGAATCCACAGTCTCTGGAGCTGTATCTGTGATCAATGGAAGACAATTGCATTAATATAGGTTTACACATAAAGTAATTATTTGATCATTATTATCCGTTACCTGTGGGGTAGGTAGTACAGTTCATTTGGCACACCTCCTGGACATGAAGCTGTTCTTGAGGGACGAATCCGATGAGTGTTCCACAGCTTCACACATTCATCAAGATCCTTCTGAACAATGACAGTGAAGCAAAATCTCAAAAGGCACTGATGCTCGTGACTTCCATTGAAGTGTCCAGCATCTCGAAGATCCGCAAACAGCTCCAACCAAAACTGAGCCCTAAAGAAATTGTTTAAAAAAATTGTTTAGAAATAGTTTAGTTTGTTTACATGGCATCGTTTCACAACACGTCATCGCATGGCACTTTACAGTTCATTTTAACTGAATCATATATAGACTCCAGTCAGTTTAAATGTTTTCTATCGAAAGGGATTGCATACAGGCAAAACTCTAAAACATTTCAGTAATGTGCAAAAGTTAATTTATTTTAGGAATTCTAATTAAATGTGAAATTAGCGATACTGAGTCATTGCATACAAAGTGAGGTATTTCAAGTATTTCTTACAATGTTAATGATTAAGACGTAGAACTTATGAAAAACCCAAATTCAATGTCTCTAACAATTTGTATGTTCTATTTGGGTCCTTTTTGCATAAATTACTGCCTCCATGCAGCGTGGTATGGATGCTATCAGTCTGTGGATCTGTTGAGGTGTTATGGAAGACCAGGATGCTTCAGTAGCAGCCTTGAGGTCTTAGCCACTACACTATGTTACACCCCTTTCATCCACACTTACATTAGACAAAACTTTCTATTAATGTGCTTTGATAGTCTCTGTGAACATTCAAATTCTTTTAAGGTGTTCTTTATGGAGGGTGTCAATTATGTTTTTTTTCCCCACAGCTGTCAGGACAGCAGTCATGTCCATCCTGTGAGTCCTCCTGAATTAGAAAGACCATTTAGAGGCTCAGGAACCCTTTGCAGATGATTTGAATTAATTAGCTCATAGTAGAGTGGCACTTTAAGTCTAAAATATTTAACCTTTTCACAATATTATGGTTTTGAAGTTGGGTTTTTCTTAAGTTCCAAAGCATAATCATCATAATTACTAAATGGGCTAAAAATGTATAGTTTGGCATACAATGAGTATTTAATATCGGTTTTACTTTTTAAGTTGAATTACTGAAATAATAATAATAATAATAATAACAGTAATAATAATAATGGATTGCATTTATATAGCGCTTTTCGAGGCCCTCAATGCGCTTTACAATTCCACTGTTCATTCACTCACACATTCACACACTGGTGGAGGCAGCTACAGTTGTAGCCACAGCTGCCCTGGGGCAGACTGACAATAAATCAACTTTTGCACGACATTCAAATTTGTTACGCCTTTAAATATCAGGCAAAATTAAATGTTATATTTACCTTCCTTTTCGATATATGGACCACCAGGACTCAATTCGCTGGTTATTCGTTGATGAACCAAACATGTGACTGAACTCTCCGCTGAAGTGGTCATCATGATGGTGACGTAGTGCGCACTGAACTGCAGCCATAATGCCGTTTTCTGTCCCACAGTCAGTTCTCAGTCTCATCGGTACAACACCAAGGCTCCCAACACATGACAAGTAATAGTAAGCTATAACCACCGGATTATTATTGGTTCGTCCACATTCTAGCCACAAAACCTTGCGTGAAAATCCATCAATGCACCCTGAAATGGCCAAACCGAATGGTTTGAGCTTGTCATAACCATCAGCATGCCACATGTAGTTGGGTCCCAGCGAATGATAGGTTCTCCTAATGAGTCTTCTGCGTGTTCTCATCTGGCATCCATGAGGATTAAGCTCCCGGAGTATTTTCATCACATCATCCCTCTTCACTTTAAGATGATGCTTTTGTTTAAGTACCTGCCACATTGTTCGATACCCAAACAATCGCCCAGGTCCTTGAAGCTCCGCTCTGATTGCGTTAATGATCGTTGTTCTGGAGTGAAAATATTTTCTTTGGTAAAGTCCAGCATTATTAAGTTTACTTTTAAGACTCCTTAAACTTATCTTTACACCATGCAAACTTAACATCATGTCCACGATAACACTATATGAGTGACCTTCATTGAAATATTTAATGCAGTACTGTAGGGTGTCTGATCCTTCAGCCTGGTATGTGTCCCGCAAAAGCTCCAGAGACCGTCCACAGGAAGCACAAAAAGGGGTGAAGAGGCTGAAGCTAACGCCACAAAACGGGCAAAACATTTTCCGGTTCTCTGTGTAGTGCAGCAAGCACCGTCAGGGTGATAAGGAAGCGCTGTGAGGCGTGAGTTTCTCAACGTTTGTTGACATCCCGAATCACTTTTCTGAGCTACAAATATGGAGTAAGCCTAATCGTTGTGCCACTTCCGGTATTTCAGACAATCCCTTTCCGTCAAGGATTTTTAATTTGTTGTGGATTTTTAATTTGTTGCGGTTTTTTAATTTGTTGTGGATTTTTAATTTGTTGTGGTTTTTTAATTTGTTGCGGTTTTTTAATTTGTTGCGGTTTTATGATTTGTTGTGGATTTTTAATTTGTTGCGGATTTTTAATTTGTTGTGGATTTTTAATTTGTTGTGGTTTTTTAATTTGTTGCGGTTTTTTAATTTGTTGCGGTTTTTTAATTTGTTGTCGATTTTTAATTTGTTGTGGATTTTTAATTTGTTGCGGATTTTTAATTTGTTGTGGTTTTTTAATTTGTTGTGGTTCTTTAATTTGTTGTGGATTTTTAATTTGTTGTGGTTTTTTAATTTGTTGTGGATTTTTGATTTGTTGCGGTTTTTTAATTTGTTGTGGATTTTTAATTTGTTGTGGTTTTTTAATTTGTTGTGGTTTTTTAATTTGTTGCGGTTTTTTAATTTGTTGTGGATTTTTAATTTGTTGCGGTTTTTTAATTTTAATTTGTTGTGGATTTTTAATTTGTTGTGGATTTTTAATTTGTTGCGCTTTGCACTTCCCAGCCACCTTAGGTTTACATCTGTTATGCCAAAAAAACTCCACCAGAAGGCGCTGTGAACAGTTGGCTCGCCTTTTTGTTGTTGCTGTTGTTGTTGTTGTGCTAAGCTAACAGGCAGAATGCTACAGGTATAGCTCTAAAGAATGTAGCCTGATGGGCAGTGTAGTTCGTGCTGCAGGGAGAATTGGCTGTCATACCCGTTATGTGTCTGTGAGCGAGGGCGGGAGAAAAAGGAAAAGTACGAGTTGTCATTGAGCAAAAACGGGAGCTGGAAGCATGTAAATATAATAATAACCACTGCAGCCAAGAAGAGTGCCTGACGAGCCCAGCTGTAAGTAAGCTATTAAGACTCGACTGTACACCGTGTTCGTGTTTTCCTCCGAAAACAATAAGTTCCGTTGTCTGTAATAAATCACAGCAATAGTACATTCATGTGTTAGGAGGTGGTGGGTAGGTGTATTGTTGTTGTTTGGGTTTTGTTTTCCTTTTTGGCACAGGTAGGCGAGGCGGGGCTTGATGGCATTCCGGCACACCTGCGGCACATCGGACGTCATCAGTGAGCGCTTTTATGGAGCCGAGTCACGGACGTCTGGTGTCGGAGTATTGTTGCTGTCACAAGTGGTAACGTGTTAGTGCAAGCTGAAGCTGCTGATTCCACGCTGTGGAGCTGCATGTTTTAAGGATCCACTTTTTGCCTGCTTCTCTTTTGTTTTAGCCTGTTCCGCTGCCTGCTCGCCTGCCTCGTTTTTGGTGTTGGCTACTGTGGATCCGCGACGGAGAGCTACGTTCCATCAGGCTGTGATCACTGCTGCAGCTGTAGTTTGTGTTTCAAGTAAGCTCTCCAACTCTCCCCGTCCACTTTTGTTTAACTTTCGGCTATCAACGGTACTCCGTAAACTCTGTTTTGTTCCTCGTTGTCAGGTAGCTCCGGTGCGTCATCTGCATACCTCGGCTTCGTCTCATCTCTTCGGTGTTACTCTCCTGGCACATTTTTATCTGTCACTGTATATAGCCCCCTTCCTTGTAAATATTCCCTATTATGGTATATAAACTTGCATCACAACTATCCTGTGCCTGTGTGTGTTTCTGCCACTTAATCCATCCGTGTAAGATTAACTAACATCATGTAGTTGTAAACAGCATGATAATATGTTAAGTAATCCAAAGTATTCAGAATACATTACTCTCATCGAATAACGTAATGGAATGCGTTACAGAAGACATTTTGGGGCATGTATTCTGTAATCTGTAATGGAATACATTTTAAAACTAACCTTCCCAAAACTGTTGGTGGCTCAATTGGTTAGGTTTATTTGTCAGAACTTTCTCTGTCAGCCTTCTGTGTTCCAAATCATCTTCTGCTCCTCTGTCATGTTGTCCAAAGATGATTTATTTCTGCTGGTTTTCCTGTTTGAAACACAAACATGTGTCAGCACTTTGTTGTTCTTCACCCTGCAGCATTTGAATATTTCAGGACTAAACGGATCATAAATTCATGATGTCATGACTGAAAGTGCAGACTGAGAGTGGATCACATGATGTTTGAGGTGTGTCATGTGACATGTTCAGTATTGTCACACATGTCTAGATTGTCCCTGATATCATAACTGCTCAAACACTGATGATTATATTTGAAGAATTATTCCTGATGGCAGCAAAGTTTGAATGGAGCTCTCTGTCTGTGCTGATTTGTCGCCCTCTGGAGGTCAAAGCACAAACTGCATGATGTCACTGTAACCACCACAGAGACCGGAAGTGTTTTTATGACTGAAACACTGAACGGCTGCTGTCTTATCATACATGAAGCCAGCAGCGTTCATACAACAGAGGGCAGGGCGCATGCTTGTGACATCACGAAACATGAAGTTGTCTTAAAGAGACACCACACTATTGCGACTGTTACACATGGAAACTTATAAGCATAACTTCTCTCCAACAAACGTGGAAAAACAGGAAGATCCTTTATAAACACAAGTCATTTCTTCTTCTTTATATGGAGGAATTAACTAGAAACAAACTTGAAGGACAATTTAAAGGAGTTTCTTACAAAATACTACAGAACTTTAAAATTTAGAGACAAAGCCAAGAAGACACTGCAGAGATTTCAGCCTGATGTGAACTGTTCTGCTTCTTTCTGTGAGTTACGCACTGAAACAATTTATCATCTATTTGATCAGGATATAAACACCAGAATCAAAGTTATTTCTAACAGCAGTCTGTTTCATTATTGATCCAACAGCACAGATTTATCACTGATCTGTTAAACCTGATCACTTACCCCTTTCACACACAGTGGTCACTACAGTTACAGCTATTCAAAGGCTTGTATTTGTGTCAGTGTTGATGGTATACTTGCACATAAACCACTACACTGGACACTGATGTGTCCCTCCATACCCTGTCAAAACCTGTTGTCCACCTAACTGGACATGTAAAAAAAACTGTTTGAAAAGTACACGTTTAAATGAAGTTCAAAAATCTTTTTTCATGCCTAAAGATGAATAAAAACACTTAAGAACAAAATCCTGATTGAGGTTGTCATAATTCATGCGTGAAAGGGTCAAAACTAGAAAATAGACGGGACAGACGGGACTGAGGGATAGGAAAGGGAGAAAGAAAGATGAAGGAAAAGAAAAACAGAAGGGAAGAGGGACAGAGAGAAAGGAAACTTAAAAAGAGAAGAAGAAGAGAAAACAAGCAAAACTAACAAATTCAAAAGGTTTCCCCATGTAATGGTCTGCAAGAGGATGTAGAGCCATAGCCCCGCCCCCAGGGCATGAAGCAGGCATGGAGGAGATCCAGCCTCCATGCCTGCTTCTGTCTGTCCCATCTGTAACAACTGAAAATAAAATAAATAATAACAACAAAGGTCAATCAAATGGACCAATAAACCAAGGCCGTGATGATCTATTTGGCAAAGTAAATCCATTGGGTCTCCTTGTTGGTCTTCAGACAACAATTCTGACGGCTAAAGAACCAAATAGGAGGCAAAAAAACAAACAAAAAAAAAGAAAAAACTAGAAAATAAACGATCACGTTTTGAGTTGAAAACAGTGACAACAGATACAAAATCACATAGTTCATAATAAAATGACTGCTGTGAATCTTCTAAATCCAGTGGATGATGTTCAGGTTGTGTTTGTGCTGATTACAGAACCATGTGATGTGATGACTGCAGTGAAGAAGAGCACCATATACTGTCACACAGCCCCGATAGCAACATTACTCTGAACCAGATCTGTAGACCAGGTCTGGACTGGAGTCCACCTGTGCAGTGGAACAGATCAGGATGGGATCTGTTTGTTGTTGTCACCTCTGAAGAGCTTTGACGTTCAGTTTTAGAGAGTTAAAATCATTATTTGCGCCTAAGAAAGATCCAGTGTTTCTGGTCTAAATGTGTCATATAAATGCATAAACCACAGGATTTACCACTAAGAGCTCCTGTCTGGCCAGAATGCCGTTAGCCCCCTGTGTGGATGTTATAGCGTGGACAGAGTGAAGGCCAGATCAGTGAAAGATAGAAGAAAGGAGAGGAATAGAAGAAAGAAAAGGGACAGAAAAGAAGGGTGGTGGGGAAAAGTCGAGGGTGAAGCAGATGTACACAATGGGTCTCCACCTGCTGCTACAGATGGAGCTCCCACAGCCAGGGGAAGGAGTACTAGCGGTCCAGTGCAGCGGCCAGCCAACCACTGCAGAGGCCGGCCACTTCAGAGAAAGCCAAAGACGGGACCCTGGACCCCAAGAACCACCCGACACCTGGGGGAACCCCGACCGCGCAACTAAGAGGAACAAGCCATCCCCGGAAAACAACCCTCATTGGAGCAGGCCAGCAAGTCTCGCACCAGTTGTGACATCACATCCTGTGTCGTGCGACATAATCGTTGTGGTGCGTTGATCAGTATCGCTTAATGTTTGTAACTTGATCCATTGTGCATCGTTGCAATCATGCTCATTTTCCCACCATTTTAATGATGATCCTGCACCGAAGCTCAGAGACACACGAATACACAGAGTGAGACGTTGGAGCAGTTTGAAAACTTGAATTTGTGGAGAGAACTTTGCAAAAAACACCCTCAACAAGGTCGTGGCTTCCAGTTCTGGCTTCTCCTTACCAGCTCGTGTGGTGTGATCCTGTCTGAATGGTCTAATTTAGGAGAATAGTGCAGCGCCTTCTCCTGCCTTAACGACAGTTAGAAACGACTGCATCTGTGTGCTGACCAGATGAGTTAAATGACCATTGTGGCGGGTATGATGGTGCCAGGAGTGGTTCCAGGGGTGGCGCCACAGGGGCACTGATCCCAGCTGAAATTTGATTGGCCCCCTGAATCAATTTCACACAGTGTTGTGCAAATGGAATAGACCACAGGTGGAAATTATAGGCAATTAGCAAGACATCCCCAATAAAGGAGGGGTTCTGCAGGTGGTGACCACAGACCACTTTTAATAATAATAATGGATTGCATTTATATAGCGCTTTTCGAGAACCTCAAAGCGCTGTACAATTCCACTATTCATTCACTCTCACACTGGTGGAGGCAGCTACAGTTGTAGCCACAGCTGTCCTGGGACAGACTGACAGAAGTGAGGCTGCCATATCGCGCCATCGGCCCCTCTGGCCAACACCAGTAAGCGGTAGGTGAAGTGTCTTGCCAAAGGACACAACGATGAAACTGTCCAAGGTAGGGCTCAAACCAGCAACCTTCCGATTACAAGATGAACTGCCAATTCTTTTGCCACGATCGCCCCACACTTTTCAGTACCTTTGCTTTTTGGCTTGGTCACTTTTGAATCCTGGCGGTGATTTCACTCTAGTGGTAGCATGAGACGGAGTCTACAACCCACACACAGCTCAGTTAGTGCAGCTCATCCAGGATGGCACATCAAGCTATGGCAAAGTGGCTTGCTTTGTCTGTCAGCGTTGTGTCCAGAGCATGAAGGCGCTACAAGGAGACAGACAAGAACATCAGGAGACGTGGAGGAGGCTGTAGGAGGGCAACAACCCCGCAGCATGACTGCTACCTCTGCCTTTCTGCAAGGAGGAAAAAGAGGAGCACAGCCAGAGCCCTGCAAAATGACTTCCAGCAGGCCACAAATGTGTATGTGTATGCTCAAACTGTCAGAAACATACTCCGGACATCCACAGGTGGGAGTTGTGCTACAGCTAAACACCGTGCAGGATGTTTGGCATTTGCCAGAGAACACCAAGATTGGCAACTTCGCCACTGGGGCCCTGTGCTCTTCACAGTCTGGTGACCATTGCTGCCTACAACATCCTCCAGCATGACCGGTTTGGCAGTGGGACAGTAATGGTGTGGGGCGGCATTTTGAGAGGTTGCACAGCCCTCCATATGCTCGCCAAAGGTAGCCTGACTGCCATTAGTGGGTGGAGTGTGTCAGCAGTTCCTGCAACACAAAGCCATTGATGCTATGGACTGGCCCGCCTGTTCCCCAGACCAGAATCCAATTGAGCACCTCTAGGACATCATGTACCGCTCCAACCAACATGCAACGTTGCACCACAGGCTGTTATCCTTTAGATCCTTTAGTCCAGGTCTGGGAGGAGATCCCTCAGGACACCATCCAGCACCTCTTCAGGACCAGGGCCTGGCATTGTAGGGAAGTCATACAGTCACATGAAGGCCACACACACTACTGAGCCTTATTTTGACTTTTTTTAAGGACATTATATCAAAGTT
The DNA here is from genome assembly GCF_041146795.1 of Maylandia zebra. Classification (NCBI taxonomy): domain Eukaryota; kingdom Metazoa; phylum Chordata; class Actinopteri; order Cichliformes; family Cichlidae; genus Maylandia; species Maylandia zebra. The sequence continues at coordinate 3,934,736 of NW_027490041.1, forward strand.
GGATCAGCCTGTAGTGTGTTTCCACTTAAGTTTTCAGAATCAGAATTGCGTTTATTGGCCAAGTATATGCGCACACATATAAGGAATTTGGTTCCGGTAGATGGTGTCTCTCAACCACAGCAATGAAAATCACAACTAAATGTAAATGACACAATACACACACACACACATCCACATTTTTTGTTAGTTGAATGTTTTGACAAAAAATGTTATATTTATTATATATTTATTTATATTATTTTAATAATATTTAATAACATGAAATAATATTTAATGAGAATATTTCATTCATTTAGATCTGGGACGTCTTTTGTGTTTCCTTTATTTTTTTTGAGCAGTGTATGTTGTTTTTGTTTGTTTGTTTGTTTTTTCTCTTTCCAAAAGCACAGTCTATAACTGTGACATTGTTGCTCAATAAATTGCTAATTACATCACACTTGCATTAACATTAAAACGTCAAAATATTCATTATGCAATGGTGCTACATGCTGCAGGAGAAGCTGAATCTTTGAATTTTAGGGGTCAGTTAATGATGGAGGTGTTGCAGGACAGCGGTAGGTAAGAGGAACCGTGGATCTTATTTTTGTCTACTGGAAATTTTAAAAATGTGCTGCACTTTCTTACCCGAAATATATTTACAACGTTATGTGTTTTCAGAGGGTTCTCTACACTCCAGTGCAAGTAAGTTCACATGTGTGTTTTCTTTTGTTTTTTTGCATAATATGCTTCCATTTCATCATTACAGACTTCCTAATGCTTGTTTTACTCAGCTATCATGACCATGGTATTAAATTCCTGCGTGTCACACAGAAACTGCCACAGGTGTTGCCTGGCAGTTATTACTATTACTATTAACTTTGTTTTAAAAAGTTATTAACATGTTATTAAATAGAAACAGGCAGTTTTGCATTTTGCATTCTACACAGAAACTACCAGCTTTAATCAGTGGTAATAACTTAGAAATGACCACATTATGGTCATTTCTAACTGGTTACCCTACTATTACCACCAGCCGTATTTCCCCATTTCTACCGCCAGTTTTGGGCCCTTATTATTCAATTACATACATGTCAGTGTAATATTACTCACCTGTAACCACCATCTACTATGGTATTACTTGGATATTAACGGTTAATACTTAAGTAATTGAGTAGTAATGACTTAGAAATTATCACATTTTTCTTTCCATTTTGATACTCTACTTTTACCCCTTAAACTAGGGCTGCAACGATGGGCGATATGGCCTAAAATTCATATTGAGATATAATTTGAAGCATGTGCGGTAACGATATATATCACGATATATTCTTTTCTTCTGTGTAACGTATTTTCCACTTAAAGTCCTTTAATTTTCTCAAAAATCGAGACTGTGCCTTATGTATGAATTCTGGTTGTGCTTCCTGACCTCGAACCGATTTTGGCTGCAGAAATCTGTTAAAAATGTTTTAGTACAACTTTGGTAAGCAGCACTGCTTGATGGATTGTCAGAGCATTATGACTGCTGTGGTGAGGAGCTTCGTGGAGTAATCTGGGTCCAAAACTCCGTTCACTTCAGGTCCCAAAGTCAAACGAACACTGAGAGTTAAAAACGGTCTAAATTCTTTCGTCTTTAATTAAATCATCAGTGTTGCTGCTTTATCGGGTGTAACAATTAAGTTTAACATCCAGGCATCCATGAAAACAGATTTATTAAATTTAACGGAGTTAGAAGTTAACAGGAAGTTAGCTTGCTAGCTTCCACCTAAACATTTCATACCATGTTCTGACTGAGATTTTTGAAACTAATTCAAACGTACAGCTCTGCTACCACTTCCAACATAAATGAAGACAGGAAACTAAACAGCAGTGGCGTTTGCAGGGTTACTGAAGTTGGACTACCTGGTATATAATGTTGTGATTGCTAGCGACACAGCTATGTTAGCATAACATTAGCACAGTGAAGCTGGAGGATTAAGCCAACTGTTTTCCACTTGATAAAAGTTAACGTGAGGGATTCTGGTGGTCAGGGACAAATGCAGTCGCATAGCAGGATGCTGTACACGGGCTAAACTTCAGTCAGGAGAACAACTGAGATTATTCATCCACAATACGAGGTTAGTCATTAATATACTGCAACAACATGGGAATAGAGCAGCTGCGAGAGAATTCAACATTAATGAATCAATGTCTCCTCCTTGAATCGCTACCTTATCGTGGTGGAGGGGTTTGTGTGTCCCAGGGATCCCAGGGGCTATGTTGTCTGGGGGCTTTTGCCCCCTGGTAGGGTCTCCCATGGCAAATTGGCCCTGGGTGAGGGACCAGACAAAGAGCGATTCAAAAGACCCTTATGAAAAGGACACCGAAGGAACAGTTTACCCTGCCCGGGATAGGGTTACCGGGGCCCCGCCCTGGAGCCAGGCCCGGGGAGGGTGCCCGAGGGCGAGCGTCTGGTGGCCGGGCCTTAGTCCATGGGGCCCGGCCGGGCACAGCCCGAAGAGGAGACATGGGCCCATCCTCCCGCAGGCCCACCACCCGCAGGAGGCGCCATAGGGGTCGGGTGCATTGTGTGCCGGGTGGCGGCCAGGAGCGGAGGCCTTGGCGGACTGACCCCCGGCTGCCAAGACTGGCAATAGGGACATGGAATGTCACCTCTCTGGTGGCGAAGGACCCTGAGTTAGTGCAGGAGGTTGAGAGGTACCGGCTAGATATAGTCGGGCTCACCTCTACACATGGCTTGGGCTCTGGAACCAGTCTCCTGGAGAGGGGCTGGACTCTGTCTCAGTCTGGAGTTGCCCCTGGTGAGAGGCGGCGGGCTGGGGTGGGTATTCTAATATCCCCTCGGCTTGCTGCCGGTACGTTGGGGTTTTTCCCGGTGGACAAGAGGGTTTGCTCCCTGCGCCTTAGGGTCGGGGAACGGGTCCTGACTGTCATCTGCGCTTATGCGCCGAGTGGCAGTTCAGAGTACCCAGCCTTCTTAGAGTCCCTGGGGGGGGGGGGGGGGGGTGCTGGAGGGTGCTCAACCTGGAGACTCTGTTGTCCTGCTGGGAGACTTCAATGCTCACGTGGGTAACGACAGCGAAACCTGGAGGGGCGTGATTGGGAGGAACGGCCTCCCTGATCTGAACCCGAGCGGTGCTTTGTTATTGGACTTCTGTGCTAATCACAGTTTGGCCATAACGAACACCCTGTTCGAACATAAGAGTGTCCATAAGTGCACGTGGCACCAGGACGCTCTAGGCCGTAGGTCGATGATCGATTTTGTAATCGTATCAGCAGACCTGCGACCATATGTTCTGGACACTCGGGTAAAGAGAGGGGCTGAGCTGTCAACTGATCACCACCTGGTGGTGAGTTGGATCAGGTGGCGGGGGAGGACGCTGGACAGACCTGGTGCACCTAAACGCGTAGTGAGGGTGTGCTGGGAACGTCTAGCAGAGGCCCCAGTCCACGAGATCTTCAACGCACACCTCCGGCAGAGCTTCAACAGCATTCCGAGGGAGACTGGGGACATTGAGTCCGAATGGACCATGTTCAGCGTCTCCATTGCCGAAGCTGCTGCATTGAGCTGCGGCCGCAAGGTGGTTGGTGCCTGCCGCGGTGGTAATCCCCGAACCAAATGGTGGACACCAGAGGTGAAGGGAGCCACCAGGCTGAAGAAGGAGTCCTATCGGGCTTGGTTGGCCTGTGGGACTCCGGAGGCAGCCGACAGGTATCGACAGGCCAAGCGGAATGCGGCTCGGGCAGTGGCTGAAGCAAAAACTCAGGTGTGGGAGGAGTTCGGAGAGGCCATGGAAAAAGACTTTCGGACTGCCTCGAAGAGATTCTGGCAAACTGTCAGGCGTCTCAGGAGGGGAAAGCGGTGCTCTACCTGCACTGTGTATAGTGCTGGCGGAGCGCTACTGACGTCGACTGAGAAAATTGTCAGGCGGTGGAAGGAATACTTCGAGGACCTCCTTAATCCTACTGACACGTCTTCCGAGGAGGAAGCAGAGTCTGGGGATGAGGGGAATGACCCGCCAATTTCCGGGGGCGAGGTCACTGAGGCAGTTAAACAACTCCTTGGTGGCAGAGCCCCTGGTGTTGATGAGGTCCGCCCCGAGTTCCTGAAGGCTCTGGACGTTGTAGGGCTGTCGTGGTTGACATGCCTCTGCAATGTTGCGTGGAGATCAGGGGCAGTACCTGTGGACTGGCAGACCGGGGTGGTGGTCCCCATCTTTAAGAAGGGGGACCGGAGGGTGTGTTCCAACTACAGGGGGATCACACTCCTCAGCCTCCCTGGGAAAGTCTATGCCAGGGTGCTGGAAAGGAGAGTTCGTCCGCTAGTCGAACCTCGGATACAGGAGGAACAATGTGGTTTTCGTCCTGGTCGCGGAACACTGGACCAGCTCTTTATCCTCTCCAGGATACTTGAGGGTGCATGGGAGTTTGCCCAACCAGTCTACATGTGTTTTGTGGACTTGGAGAAGGCATTCGACCGTGTCCCTCGGGGTGTCCTGTGGGAGGTGTTGCGGGAGTATGGGGTGTCTGGCCCATTGCTACGGGCCATTCGATCCCTATACAACCGTTGCAAGAGCTTGGTTCGCATTGCCGGCAATAAGTCGGACTCGTTCCCGGTGGGTGATGGGCTCCGCCAGGGCTGCCCTTTGTCTCCGGTTCTGTTCATAATTTTTATGGACAGGATTTCTAGGCGCAGCCAAGTGGCGGAGGGCTTTCGCTTTGGTGGCCTCAGAATCTCATCTCTGATTTTTGCAGATGATGTGGTTCTGTTGGCTCCATCGGGTGAGGGCCTCCAGCTCGCACTGGAACGGTTCGCAACCGAGTGTGAAGCAGCGGGAATGAGGATCAGCACCTCCAAATCCGAGGCCATGGTTCTCAGCCGGAAAAGGGTGGAGTACCCACTCCGGGTCGGGGATGAGTTCCTGCCCCAAGTGGAGGAGTTCAAGTGTCTCGGGGTCTTGTTCGCGAGTGATGGGAGAAGGGAGCCGGAGATCGACAGACGAATTGGGGCTGCGGCTGCAGTAATGCGGACGCTGCACCGGTCCGTCGTGGTGAAGAGGGAGCTGAGTGTAAAAGCGAAGCTCTCAATTTACCGGTCGATCTACGTCCCTACCCTCACCTATGGCCACGAGCTGTGGGTAGTGACTGAAAGAACGAGATCGCGGATACAAGCGGCAGAAATGAGCTTCCTCCGAAGGGTGGCTGGCCTCTCCCTTAGAGATAGGGTGAGAAGTTCGGCCATCCGGGAGGGGCTCAGAGTAGAGCAGCTACTGCTCCACATCGAAAGGAGCCAGTTGAGGTGGTTCGGGCATCTGACAAGGATGCCCCCTGGGCGCCTCCTGGGTGAGGTGTTCCAGGCATGTCCCACCGGGAGGAGGCCCCGGAGCAGACCCAGGACACGCTGGAGAGATTATATCTCTCGGCTGGCCTGGGAACGCCTTGGTGTTCCCCCGGATAAGCTGGAGGAGGTGGCTGGGGAGAGGGAGGTCTGGGCCTCTTTGCTTAGGCTGCTGCCCCCGCGACCCGGCTCCGGATAAAGCGGATGAAGATGGATGGATGGATGGATGGATGAATCAATGTTACGGAAGTGGAGGAAGCGCAGTTTTTGGCTTTCCCCATAATCCAAAAGTGCTTCATCTCTTTGCTGTGACTGTCGCCCACCATAATTTGCAGATGATAATGTATAATTTATGATAATGTATCAGGTCGGGTCTTAGACTCTGACTGACTTAGACTCTGACTCTCTGGGAACATCTCAGGCACTCACAGGTGTGGGGCCCTATCTCCCCCCACCACATTCCCTGCTGGTTGCTGACGCCCTCTTCCGTCGGTGCCTTGGTGGTTCTCAGCATCCTGGGCTGCTGGCTTAACAGGGCCTGGCACGCATGGCTCGGTTGGGCCCCTTCCCAGGGGTGGGGGTCCTTCCATCCTCTCTGGCATGGCTAGCTGCCTGCGGGCACTTAACCGCAGCTCCCTGTGGCTTCGGCACCGTGGCTTCTGGGTGACCCCTAAGCTCTTGTCAGCTCTTTCTGGGAGGGTGGCGCAGCTGCCCCTCTGGTGGTCCTCCTTGGGCTCTCGTGCTCTGGATTTCTGGGGCCCTGGGGGGCCTATGGTTCCCCACACCCTCTAGTAGATAGCTTTACTGAGAAACCGTTTGAATACAAGCGCGCTCATCCACACAGGTGTGGGCACACAGACACAAACTATACCTTTCTTGGCTGCTACCTCAGAGCATATTGTGTGCTGTCGGTCTTGCGCGTTTCCCAATAGCATTTAATATTTAGTATTACTTTAGTATATTTAGTTACTTATACTTATGAAGGTTGTTGCTGTGGTCTCCGTACCGAGTTGCTCTCTTTTTGCTTGTTTTCTTTTTTTTCTTTCAACAGGTGATCCAGCAGGTTTTTATTTTTGCCTTTTCTCACTGTCCCTCTTCCCTTCTGTTTTCTTTCCCTCCCTTTTCTTCTTTCTCTTCCCCCGTCATGTCTGTCCATTTTGTAATAACTTAAAATGAATAAACAAATAATAATAACAAAGATCAATCAAGTCGACCAATATGGCAAAGCCATAATGATCCACCTGGATTAAATAAATCTGTTGGGCATCTTTCTTGGCCTTCAGACAATAATTCTGATTGCTACAGTAAAAAAAAGCAAAAAACCCCACCAATTATTCAACGGCTTTACTTCCTGATCCAGGATTCAAAGAGGATCAGCAGAGTTAACGTGCTGCAGAGTTGGACAGCTGCAGTCAGAGAAACAGATGCAGAGACAGAGGAACATTGTGTGACTGAAGAAGATTCAGCTTTCTTCTTCAAACTCTGTACAGACACAGGAGACAGCAGCATCATGTGGTGCTTTCATGTTCCTGTTAAACACAGTTACAGTTTTAATAGGATGGTTTACTGAAACTGTTTGAAAACACATCTTTGTTACCAGCTACCTGCTTGGTACTTTTTTCTGTACTGTGTGTTATTGAAAGTAAAATCTGAAGTTCTTTTATTTTGGGACTAAACAGGTTGGACAGGAAATCAGAATCAGACCAATCAGACATGAACCTGAAGACCCACAGAGCTGAAAGCAAAGCTGTGTCTGTACATCTGTCTGTTTAAGCACAGGAAGTAGTTTCTAGTTTCATCTAGTTTGTCAACTTCCTGTGTGTGTTCATGTGACTGTTAGTGACTGAGAGAGGTGTTAAAAACAGGAAGTGGGGTTGCTAAGCGGTTGCACAGACTGGGATGAGGACCTTTGACCTGAGCAGGAAGAACAGCCTGAGGTTTGTATGGTTTATAATCCGGAGAAACTCTGCCTGTGTAAAAATAACAGCATTATCTGCACACAGCTGGTTATTGATGTTCTGACAGACATTTGGTAAATCATGAATGTAAAAAGAAACGAAAATTGGTCCCAGTATGGAACCTCAGGGTACTCCAACTTTACAATGAAGGCATTTAGGAGATTTAATACAGAGTCCATTTGAAAACATGCAAACTGAATCATAACAGAGTCTTTTTTTCCTTCAAACATTCAGGACAACAAACGTATCTGTAAAAAGCAGCTGAAACTTCCAGAAACTGAAGAAAAACAACACTCAACTCAAAGCTTCAAGGAACTAAACTATGAACCCTGAGTCTGTTGCCATCTTTTATATACAGACAATAGATCATCTACAGTGGAAATAAGTATTTACACCTGCTTAGAGACATTTAATGTTAACCAACACACACACACAATCCTTAAAAAGAGGAAGAGTTTTTAACACTCGGCCTCGTTGGTCCAGCGGTGAGTCCGTTACCGTGAGCTATGGATTCAGGATATACAGATTTGTGCTGTTTGTGCTGGAACTAAGCTGCACACAGCTGATGTTAGCCAGGAAAACATTACACACTGCTTCACTTACCTTCACATGGAGACGATCAGCATCTGTCACAAACACCAAGTTCAGGAAAGAGGAACTTTGAAGAGGAAGGAAACACCCAGAGAGGCGTCCACAGACCAACATCCCAGCTGTGGTGTGTGGTAACTTCTGAGGAAACTGTGATGATGCTCACCCCGCCCCCAATACACTCACAAAAATATACATCCTGCTCTACTATTGAGCAATTCATCAAGAAAGTGGATCTGACTAAAACAGCATTAGTGCTGCCTGTCTGCTCTCTACATGTACGTCTTCACCTTCCCCTAACTCGTTTGGCTCTCGGCGAAGGCAGTCGCACTTTTTCTCCTCTCCTCCTTCCCCTTATCTTCCCTGCTTAGCCTCTTGTGTACTTGTCTTGTCTTGTGTGTATTACTTTTTGCTGGAACACTCTCTCACAGTCTGTTCTCTAAAACCTAAAAGGGAATTATGGATTTGATCAACTGGTCTCTGAATGCAATTGCCACCCTTTTCTCAACAAGAAGCCTGGGCCCGAGTGCCCTGAGGGACTTTCCCTGCCGGATACACGATGGACGGGTGGCAGAAATGGAGGATCGTGTGCCTGGCAGGACTGCAACAGGAATCGCAGCAGGTTTAGCTGTGCAACATGTCAGAAATTCACCTGTACCAAATGCAGGGATGATGGACACTGGATCTGCAAACGCTGTAAAGTCTGAAACACTTTGAAATGAAACAGACTTGTGTATCCATATATTGTGAATGTGTGTCTTTTATATGTAGGCTGTAAAACAGAGGTTTTGTCACGGTCTGCCAGCCAGACCGTGGGGATGTGGGGAAAGGAGGACCCAAAACGCAGACTCTGCGATGCAAACAGTGCTCTTTATTTACAGTGAAAAGCTGTAAACACAATAACTCCTCGTTGCTCCCTCGAACCCCGTGTGCGCGCTTCCCATGGCTCGTGCTCCCCGCTGTTGTGTTTCCGCACTCCCCGTGCGTGCTGCCTTTCTGGACCACTCTTCCTCCTGCAGGGAAACCATAGACACAGCCGTCAACACTAACCCTCGGCGGGCATATACGAACAGCACAGACATAAGCTGACACACACTGACTTGGTACGATAACTCAATGATCCCGCGCCGGTGGGAGCTCCAACTCTCTCCTAAGTAGCTCCCCCGACGAGCCCTGATCACCAACAGGTGTGGCAGGATCTTCAGGTGTGGCCAGTCCTTCCGCAGGGCTACACCCATCAGGCCTGCAGGTGGCTGTGCTCCATCCTCCAGCCACACCCGCAGACATACACACCCACACCCTGCCTATACATACGAGTGGGACACAGACTAACACAGCATTGTGCAGAAAAACACACACATCACCAAATAATAATAATAATAATAATAATAATAATAATAATAATAACAACAACAACAACAACAGTCAAAACTGCTCACGGACCCCGAGTCCTCCAGAGCCGGGTCCATGACAGGTTTGGCCTGCCTTGGGTCTGAGTAAACAAATGCCAATGTTGCACAAACACACACACACACACACAGCAAATCTGCATTTATTTGTCCCACAAGTGGAAAATCTGTATTGTCATTGGAAAAAAGTGGACAGTGCAAGACAAAAACAGCTAAATAAAAACTGTACAAAGAGCACTGTATAGAAAGTGCACTATACAAACAATCTGGAAACATAAATATGGACACATGTATTCAAAAATATTGGTGTGTGTATACACACACACACATACATACATATATATATATATATATATATGTGTGTAGATATAGATGTGTGTGTGTGTGTGTGTATAACTAGACTTTATGCATAGATGTGTGGCTATATACATGTATGTACAACATATATACAATGTATGTATATATGTTTATGGACAGGCATGCAATGTAGTGACAAGGATTGACAAGAACTAATATTGCATATGAGAAATATTGCACATAGAAACTAACATGGTGTATTGTACGCTGCAGGTAAGGAAGGAAAGTAGCCTTGCAGGGAAGGAAAGACCTGAATCTCTCATGGTTGGGGGTTGGGGGAGGGTGTCTTTGCACAACAAAAGCAGGAGAACAATGGAGCTGAAGACCTGTGAAAATCTCATTGGGGTGCCAAGAGGTGTTAGGGTCGGGGGAATTTACGCAAATTTGCGCAGGGCTAGTAAATCTAGTAGTAGGGACTTGCACCAGGGGAAAAAAAAGGCTCAGTAATTCTAGTGCTAGTCTCGTGTCTTTTTTGTATTACTTTCCCTGGAACACTCTCTCACAGTCTGTGTCTAAAACCTAAAAGAGAATTATGGATGTGATCAACTGGTCTCTGAATGCTATTGACACCCTTTAACGAGAAGTCTGGGCTCGGGAGAACCCGAGTGCCCTGGATGGTCTTTCCCTGCTTGATACACAATGGACGGGTGGCAGAGGATCGTGTGCCTGGTGGGACTGTCGATCGAGGACGCTGAAGATATCTACCTATTCAGAACCATGATAACAGGGTTCTTGCTGATCGGAGCTGGCTTGGCCCTGGCTTATCGGAGAATTAAGAGAGCGGAACCGGCGCTTACGACTGCAGTGAATGCGCAGAATAACACCTTTGAGCGTATGTATGTTGGATTATATCAGGAAAGAATCAATTCAGAACATCTCTGGGCGGAAGCTGGATTACACCTCGGATCAGTTGGCTGCGGTCGTGAGGTCTCAGAATCTGCTATGTGAGCAAAAAAGAGTGACAAGACCACAGAATCGACGGCTAATAACATCACGGAGAAACTCGCAGCTATTAAGGGGAGATTGAGAGACCAGTGTCGGAGTGTTAAAAACAGCTTGAAATTCTCATGAGTTGTTTGCAAAAGAAAAATTACCATCATAATGCGGCTACCCCTTCGGCGCCAGCTGTGGGCTCAAGGCTGGAGCCGAACAAAAACTACCTGATAACGACTGTGTTGAGTCTGTTCCTTCCCATTCCCCACAAGGCCACCTGGGTTGGCTAGAAGACTGTTTACTTAGCCTGGCGGGGCGAAGGACACTATCTCAGCTGAACTATGGACATGTACACACATACATATACTGATACTGATAAGCACTCACTGACGCATCACCCTCCCTATCCAACGCCACCTCCAACGCTTACCTCCCCCATGATGTGGACATCAGGTCAGCTGGAGGCGCAGTCGAAGATTGCAGCGGTCCCATATCAGATGTACACACTGGAACACTTTCCCATGTTGCTTGTCTGTGTTTATTGTGTTATGGTGTGTTGATACCTGTGCATTCCTGTATTATCCTTTTGTGTTGCACATTTCAATGTTTTTTTTTCCTCGCTACCTGGCCTGACCTGTCTCCCCAATGTGATGTTTGCATTGTATGTATGGTCGGCAAGGTCTGTCATCTCGGTTGTGGGCAAAAGACCTGAAACTGACAAATAAAGGCAATCTCATCATCTCATCTCATCTTAGCTCGGTCATTCTCCACCACCCTTGGGGGCGTCTCCCATTTTGACCTCGGCACTTCCAGGCCATATTCGGCACAGATGTTTCTGTATACTATGCCGGCCACTTGGTTATGGCGTTCCATGTAGCCTGCACCTGGGGTCTTGCCTGGTGTGATAGACCCCAGCCTCTATGGATCTTGTACTCAGAGCTTGTTCTTGTGCTGCCATGATTAGTGCCTCTGTGCTGTCTTTCAGTCCAGCTTTATCCAGCCACTGGTAGGATTTCTGGATATCAGCCACCTCTTCTATCTGCCGGTGGTACATACCGTGCAGGGGCCTGTCCTTCCATGATGGTTCCTCGCCTTCCTCCACTTTCTTGGGTTTCTGCTGCCTGAGGTATTCACTGAGCACGCTGTCGTGATGTATTCGTGGATGTTCCTTGTCTCATCCTGGACTGTGGTGCTGACACTCACCAGTCCCCGGCCCCCTTCCTTCCGCTTAGCGTACAGCCTCAGGGTGCTGGACTTGGGGTGAAACCTTCCATGCATGGTAAGGAGCTACCTTGTCTTGATGTCAGTGGCTTCTATCTCCTCCTTTGGCCAGCCTATTACCCCAGCAGGGTGCCTGATCACGGGCAGGGCGTAGGTGTTGATGGCCCGGATCTTGTTCTTACCGTTCAGCTGACTCCTCAGGACTCACCTGACCCTCTGCAGGTACTTGGTGGTTGCAGCTTTCCTAGCGGCCTCTTCATGGTTCCCATTCGACTGCAGAATCCCCAGGTACTTGTAATTGTCCTCTATGTCTGCAATGTTGCCTTCTGGTAGTTTGATCCCCTCCGTTCTGACTACCTTCCCTCTCTTTGTTACCATCCGACTACACACGGAACGACATTCCGATGTCATTGCTGTATATCCTGGTGGTGTGGATCAGTGAATCGATGTCTCGTTCACTCTTGGCATACAGCTTGATGTCATCCATGTACAGGAGGTGGCTGACAACTGCTCCATTCCGTAGTCGGTATCCGTAGCCAGTCTTGTCAATTATCTCACTGAGGAGGTCCAGGCCTATGCAGAACAGCAGTGGGGACAGAGCATCACCTTGGTAGATCCCACACTTGATGGTGACTTGTGCTATGGGCTTGAGGTTGGCCTCCAGTGTTGTACGCCACATCCCCATTGAGTTCCTGATGAAGGCTCTTAGGGTCCTGTTGATCTTATATAGTTCTAGATATTCCAGGATCCAGGTGTGGGGCATTGAGTCATAGGCCTTCTTGTATCAATCCAGGCAGTGCACAGGTTGGTCAGTCTGGTCCTGCAGTCTCGGCTGACTGCTTGTACAGTGAGTGCAGAATTATTAGGAAAATGAGTATTTTGTCCACATCATCCTCTTCATGCATGTTGTCTTACTCCAAACTGTATAGGCTCGAAAGCCTACTACCAATTAAGCATATTAGGTGATGTGCATCTCTGTAATGAGAAGGGGTGTGGTCTAATGACATCAACACCCTATATCAGGTGTGCATAATTATTAGGCAACGTCCTTTCCTTTGGCAAAATGGGTCAAAAGAAGGACTTGACAGGCTCAGAAAAGTCAAAAATAGTGAGATATCTTGCAGAGGGATGCAGCAGTTTCAAAATTGCAGCGTGATCATCAAACAATCAAGCGTTTCATTCAAAATAGTCAACAGGGTCGCAAGAAGCGTGTGGAAAAACCAAGGCGCAAAATAACTGCCCATGAACTGAGAAAAGTCAAGCGTGCAGCTGCCAAGATGCCACTTGCCAGCAGTTTGGCCATATTTCAGAGCTGCAACATCACTGGAGTGCCCAAAAGCACAAGGTGTGCAATACTCAGAGACATGGCCAAGGTAAGAAAGGCTGAAAGACGACCACCACTGAACAAGACACACAAGCTGAAATGTCAAGACTGGGCCAAGAAATATCTCAAGACTGGTTTTTCTAAGGTTTTATGGACTGATGGGCCAGATGCATGGGCCCGTGGCTGGATTGATAAAGGGCAGAGAGCTCCAGTCCGACTCAGATGCCAGCAAGGTGGAGGTGGAGTACTGGTTTGGGCTGGTATCATCAAAGATGAGCTTGTGGGGCCTTTTCGGGTTGAGGATGGAGTTAAGCTCAACTCCCAGTCCTACTTCCAGTTTCTGGAAGACACCTTCTTCAAGCAGTGGTACAGGAAGAAGTCTGCATCCTTCAAGAAAAACATGATTTTCATGCAGGACAATGCTCCATCACACGCATCCAAGTACTCCACAGCGTGGCTGGCAAGAAAGGGTATAAAAGAAGAAAAACTAATGACATGGCCACCTTGTTCATCTGATCTGAACCCCATTGAGAACCTGTGGTCCATCATCAAATGTGAGATTTACAAGGAGGGAAAACAGTACACCTCTCTGAACAGTGTCTGGGAGGCTGTGGTTGCTGCTGCACGCAATGTTGATGGTGAACAGATCAAAACACTGACAGAATCCATGGATGGCAGGCTTTTGAGTGTCCTTGCAAAGAAAGGTGGCTATATTGGTCGCTGATTTGTTTTTGTTTTGTTTTTGAATGTCAGAAATGTATATTTGTGAATGTGGAGATGTTATATTGGTTTCACTGGTAAAAATAAATAATTGAAATGGGTATATATTTGTTTTTTGTTAAGTTGCCTAATAATTATGCACAGTAATAGTCACCTGCACACACAGATATCCCCCTAAAATAGCTCAAACTAAAAACAAACTAAAAACTACTTCCAAAAACAGTCAGCTTTGATATTAATGAGTTTTTTGGGTTCATTGAGAACATCGTTGTTGTTCAATAATAACATTATTCCTCAAAAATACAACTTGTCTAATAATTCTGCACTCCCTGTATGTGTTATTTTGTGCTGTACTGCCCAAACTAAAGATCTGCTGAAGTGTTGGAAATGATCCAGATGTTTATTTTGGACGATACAGCAGAAGATCAGACATGAAAGTGGAGATAACACAGAAGACCTGCAGCAAAGGTCAGAGGTCAGACTGGGCCCCTGGATTCAACAATGAGCCAATGATCATCAAGCAGTGACTAAAGCAGAGCCCTGACGTTCTGACATTCATCACACAGTCAGAACAAATGTCTGCTGATGACTTCATCTCATGAAACGACTGATAGATAATAATAATAATGGATTGGATTTATATAGCGCTTTTCAAGGCACCCAAAGCGCTTTACAATGCCACTATTCATTCACTCTCACATTCATACACTGGTGGAGGCAGCTACGGTTGTAGCCACAGCTGCCCTGGGGCAGACTGACAGAAGGGAGGCTGCCATATCGCACCATCGGCCCCTCTGGCCAACACCAGTAGGCGGTAGGGTAAAGTGTCTTGCCCAGGGACACAACGACCAGGACAGAGAGTCCAGGGATCGAACCGGCGATCTTCCGGTTACAGTTGCGCTTCCCAAACTCCTGCGCCACAGATGTCAGTTCATTGATCAGCTGAGCTGCTGATCTTCATCGTCACAGAAACATTCAGCTTGTTTCAATCAGTAAATAACTCCCACTACTCCCAGTTTGAACTGTTCCCACTCAAAATGCTGTGAGAACAATGATCATTGTAGAACTTCACAAACATCACGTGTTGTTTTCCACATGTAAGATCAGCAAACACACAGAAACTTCCTGTTGCCACACACGGCCTCTAAAATCTCTTCCACGCTTTCTGTCTGAAGTCCACTCTCTGTGTCGGATCCACAGGAAACAACAAGATCTTATTAACATGGTTTTCAATGTGTCTCCTTCCAAAAAGTCCAACCAATGAACAAATGTGTGTATTTGTGGAGGCCGAACAAAAGCATGACACATTTCTCTGTTTCTATAAACTGGAGTCGAACACAAACATGAAAAGTTTCACTGACAGACTCCAAAATGCCCCCACAGTGAATCAAAGGGAAATCCTACAGTGTTGCCAGAGACTCTTAATGGCTCCAACATCAACACATCCACAATGTTGGATCCAGTTGTGCCTCACAGAGTTACTAAGACACACCCTCTGCCAGCATCACAACAGCTCCACCTGCTTCACCTGCCTCCTCAGCATCTGTACACCTGAAGAGAAAAGAAAGGCTCCAACAGCTCAAATCTACAAAGGATTCATGAAGTTTCATCCAACAATAACATGTTTGCCTTCCACAATGTGCTGTTAGACACCACTGTACCTCTGCCATTTCAAAAAGAGCAGCTTGGGAACATTTTGGCACCAAACACTTTGTGTTTAAGTTCTTTGTTTTCTTTGTGAAGCCGACAACATCTGGAGCTTTGTGACTCATAGAAACATCATTTTGTTCTTTAGATGACAGCAGATTGGGACTGAATAATCAATCACTATCAAACCAATAAAGACAAACAAGCTGATTTTACAGGAACTTTGTTGGAGAAGCTGCAAAGACATGAAACTGGTGGAGATCCCAAACCAGTTGATAGTGCTGGTTATTCCAAATAAAGCTGTTTGAGATGAAATGACTTTCTGTCCTGATATATAATAAAGATGTTGTTGTTTTTGAGCCCCTGTATTAAAAGTAGCTTAAAGTCAGCTTGAGTTTGATGTCTTTATGTCAAAGCTGCTCATGATGTTGAGCTGCTGATGGAATAAAAACAATATAAAAGCATGTAGTCCAGACTTAAATGTAGCCTGTTGTTAGCTGAGGTCCACACACAGTGTTTGACAGTGTAAAGTGTGTGAAAGGGCTGCTGGTGGAGCTCACTAGGATGAGCAGGTGACCATGTGCCACGAGGTGGAGAGCAGCTGGCCTGGCTTTGACCCGGGCCACGCCCCCTTTGTCTCTGCTTTGCTGTCACTTATCTTCACTGCTCTGTCCAATAAAGCTGAAAAAGGCCCCGAATCAAAGAAATCTGCTGCAGCCTCTGAAATGTCTTCTGTTTCCTTCCTGACGGCTTTTTCACCGTCAGCCCATCAGACAGTCCAGCAGCATTTATGATGATGTCATGATGTTGAAGAGGCTGCTACGGTGGCCTCCCATGACCCCCAGCCTCATCACAGCTGAGATGCAGACATTTGAAAACATTCAGCAGACAACTGAATAACAGTCCAACACAACAGTCTGTGTGCAGACACACACTGACCTTTCATATAGTCAAAGGAGTCAATCAAACACAGCTGGTTGAGTCATTTCTCTGTGAGTCTAAAGTGAATCTAGTATTTGAAAGTCCACTTCCTGTATTTGTTGTTGGAGACTTCTTCAGCTTCTTCTCAAGGACATCAGCTGCTTGTTTGGCAGCAGAGGCAGTTAAGAAGCTTCCTGAAAAACACTGAACAGTGAGTTCACTGTGGCATATGACAGATTCAGCTTTCTGTGTGCAAACGTGTCTGTGTCGACCTTTCAAATGCTGCTGAATCCAAAACATCAGCGGCTCCTCGGCTGCTCACTTCATGCACTTCTGTCTGTGTGACAGTCCAATGACATCACAGCTGTTTCCAGCCCCAGTGTCTCAGGACTGGACACCTTTAAACATGTCGAGGATCAAACAGCGTCCAGCTAAACACACATGAAACTATCAGAGCTGACAATCATTCCAATAACATCTAATGGTTCATGCATGTAGACACAGGACTACAAGGAAATGGCTCTCAGCATCTGGCTGTGGGAACACATGAGTCCCTGTTTGTGTTCAGATTGTGTGCATGTTTTAGACGTGTGTCACATGTAGAAACACAACAATCCCACAATGACACACAGATGTGTTTGACACAGCTGTGCAGCTGTAAGTTTTCTAATGATTCATTGAAGCTCTTCTAACATTCTGGAGACGATCAGTACATGAATCTGTTCAACACGACAACAATTTGACTTCAGTGTGAACGTTTGCATTAAATAACCTTCTTCATCCAGCTGACAGCATCTTCATCCTATGATGTGAACAGTTCCTCCTGTTGATGACAAACCTCTGACAGGATCTGCTTGAGGAGCTTTTTCATGTGCAGCTCTCTGAGCTCAGGGCTGAGCTGCTGTTTCATCTTTAAGAGCTGCTGCCTCCTCGCCGGACTTGTTCTCCTCTTCTTCTTCTAATGACACCATTTCTGCTTCATATAAAATTCAATAAAGATGCTGACATGTATCTGTAGCAACAACATCATTGAATCTAGAACAACTGGAGCCAAACCAGTGGCTCTGCTGGGATCACTGGTGAGCCAACACTTCCTTGTTGATGCAGATTTCAGGGCTTCCTTTTGCTCCTCCGTTATAACTGTTCTCTCTTCTCAACACATGATGACACAAAGGAACCAGCAGTGACAAAGATGATGCTGAAGAGAAGCACACACTTCACACATATAACAGACCAGTGCAGTTACACACACCTCTGCTCGACATCAGGCCTCAAACAAAGACACAAAACACTAACTTGACTCTAAACAGAAGAAACGAGCAGCTGTTTCTGTTCTGAGCTTATTTATATTTGACACACATGCTTCTCTTTGTGCAAACACACATCGCACTATAAGGGTAACCTAGCACACAATGATTGGACAGCACAGTGATGATGCTGGGAGATCCTATACGCAGCAGCACAGAAACACTGAGAACTTTAAACAATGATGGAAAGTGTTATAAATGACTTGTTGGCCTCTGATCTGTCACAAACAGCTGAAACGTGTCTCTCATGAGTCACATGAAGGTTTTTGACAGAAAGGACAAAAAGTAGCTGCAGTCAGTTTGTGTCATTTTTATATTTATTCATCTGGGAGAAAAATCTGAGGGACATTAAAATGTGTTTTCAACAGAGACAAGAACATGAATATAACAGAACAGGTAAATGAACATGTTTCAAGTAAACAGCTGGACTGATCAGGTCCAAACACAGAGTGATAAACTTGTCAAACAGCTGTCATATCTTTATATAGAAGCTCTTTATAAATGCTGCTCACTGCAGTCTGTTTACTAATAATGTCAAAGTGTTAGAAACACAGAAACATCAGAATGGTCTTTGTTCACAGAAACCTGTCTGGGATCCTTTGTTGTTCTTTTGATGCAGAGTTACATTATAAATATAAAGAGTTATTTCAGAGTCTCATCAGTTTTCCTGCATGTCTTTATTTAACACATCAGCAGGGCTGAAGCTCTCATGTTAAACACACACTGATCTATGGACACGTTCATGTGTTTCTAACACAACCAGGCTGTTATCAGCCTGCACTAACATGATGTCACACACACTGAATGTAACAGTGACAGTTTACATCATCACACAATCAGCTGTGATTGTTTCACTGTCATCAAACGAGTCAACAGGAAGTAGAATCAATAGAAACCAATCATTTACTGACAGCATGTCTGATGGAAACAAGTGCAGATTATGTATGAAGTCTAACTGCACACAGTAACTGTGTTACAATAAGGACTTAACAGCGCCCTCTGCTGGAGTGTTTCAGTACTGCGTTAACTAGAATACACCACCTCCTCCTCACACCACCTGCTACAGCTCTACTCTTCTATGACTACAGTCATCCACAGCACTGATGTGAGGTCACATGGTTCATATGTAAGGAGCACAGCTGACCTCAGGTCAGTTTAATGACTGTGAGCAGCAGCTGTGTTATTGTCACTGTGACAGGGAGACACTCTCAGACACAGCGCTCATGTCAGCTTGTTCTCATGCAGGAGGATCAGGAGCTCCATGTTTGTCTTTCTGTTTGAATCATGATGTGTTTGTGCCATCAGAGTCTGTCATGAGTACTCAGGGTTTCACAGCAGCTCTTCTGGATGCTGACGAGGACTCCAACCTCATGTTTCACCTCTCTGAGCTTCTGATGTCTGTGAACACTCGTGTTTCTTCTCTGGGCTCATCTGGACAAAAACACCTTTCTGTGTTTGGCTGCAGCCTCATTCTGACTGACAGGAAGTGTGTTATCCATGAGCTGCACTTCTGTGAGGAAGTTTCCTGCTGTGTTTCCTGTCTGTGGACAAACACGAGTGTTCCAGCTGAGGACTTGCTTCCTTCCACCTGTCCATACAGGACATCACGCTGTCTGCAGCTCTGTAAATGCAGCTGCAGGTCCTTCCACGTGCTGCTCTGTATTTGTGCAGTTTGTAGTGTGTCCTGGGAAACGTAGCACACATGGTGTTCTTCTGCTGTTTCCTCCTTTCACTGAGTGTGAAACACTGACGCTGTGCTGTTGTTCACAGAGGGGAGCTGATTCTAGCTGCAGCTGGACTCTGTCATCTAACTGAATGTGTTGGTGCTGATCACGGGGCTCTGAGGGGGGAGCAGCAGGAGGACTCTGGATGCTGACGTCAGTGTATCTGTGGAAGCTCCCACAGCGTGTCTGTCATTCAATATTGTGCTGTATATTGTATCTATGCAAAGATGAACAGACTGTGTGTTCACTGGTCTCTGTGCTGCAGCTCTGATGTCATCATCACTCCCTCCTCCACCCTCAGCAGTCCCAGCATGCTGCTGTGGTGCACCCCACCCTCACTCTACACCTGAGCCACAGACCACACCCTCCACCTCAATATACACCACAGTTTTCTCTGCTGTGGAAATGAGATCAGGAGGAAATCATCATTATTATTATTTAATAAACGCTCACATTAATGTGGGCTTATTTGTTTCATATTAGAAACATTAGTTGAGTGTTTTTAGTATAAAATGGTCAAAGTCCCTCTTTTTGCTCCTCCCCTCACCTGTGGATGGGCGGTGCTGTTACCGTGGTGACAGCTTGGATGTGTTCCAGTCCTGCCTGGTTATCACTGCAGGAATCTTTCACATTTATTACAGGTAATAACTCTGATTTTTCTGTGTATTATGAACTAAATGTATCCTGATACACACAGAGATGGATGAGCAGAGGTCACATGATGAAAGAACAAACATGGAGTCTTTGATGTATTTAGATATTTATTGATGAATGCAAACAAACCTGACACTGAACCATCGTCCAGCAGAACAAACCTGATCACATGACCTGCTGACCCAAACAGTGCAAAGCTCCATGGCAACAACAACAAACAGCCTCACATATGTTAACAGAGGCTGTTAGAAGCACAGAGTCTTTACAGTCTTTCTCCTGTTTGGACACAGATCTCTGCACATCTTCATCACAGTTACTCACAGACGTGCAGAGTGTGTGGATATCAAAGCTAAGTTTCCACCATGTTTGTAGTCTGTACTGGGACTCATGGAGCATCTCTCTATGAGCACTCAGTGCTTTAAACAGTGAGTCCCACTCTCAGAAAAATTATAGTTCTTAAATGGTTCTTCAGATGGCTTCATGGTTCTTTAAAGAACCATAATACGTCAAAGAACCTTTTTATTTTGTGGATGGTTCTTCAGCTATTACAAATGGTTCTTTAAAGAACAAAAGGTTCTTCATCCTTAGCAATCTAAGTTTGATGGTGTAAATGGCATAAATATTTATTCACTATAACGAGGCTGTGAATTATGCTGTGTGTTTTCTTTGTGTGCATGTGTGTGCGAAGGGGGAGGGCGGGTTACCTGGCAATTACCCTTTAAGAGAAGATGGTAGGAAACTGAATATTCAAATAAAAGTTAGAAATATTTGCAAACAGTAGACACAATACACACATTCAAATACTGTACTTTAGTTTTAAATTTTAATGAAGCATTACTATTTTCTACTCCAAGGCATTACTTTTGAGATTATTATATATTTTTGAAAATATAGCATAATGATAATACTAGTTATTGTAAACTTTACAAACCACCCAGCAGTATGTAAAGTCAAATTATAAAATACAAGTAAATAACAATTGCAGAACAGAATGTCAGTGTAATGAACACACACTTCGTTTTGACAAAGCGCACTGCTTAGGTAACTGATCTGAGTAGTTGTTCATCACTGAGCAATTTGTTAATATGTGTTTCGAGCCAAATAAATGACAGGGAGAGAGACAGTGACGTCAGAACACGTCATACTATAACCTCCCGGGAGCGGACGGAGGGGGTCAGTCGTTGGGATGCGCATGCGCAGACAGAGTGCGCGAGCGGCGGGCCTTGACCTTTCGGGAAAAAAAACTCACGGACGGTGACAGTGAAACGGATAACAGTCTTCAGTACCTGCTGGACTTTGAAGCCGTGGATTCTGGGACTGTTGGAAAAAGTAAAACATTTTCATTAAAACCTTATTACTTGTCAGTGGTTTTGTGACATTTTAAGTACAATGAAGGAATACAAGACAGTCAGAGAGTTTTCAAAGAACTACGTGCACGGGTGAGAGAATGGATCATACTCACACCGACGCGCTGCAGTCAGGCTTTATTTATACACAGAAGCAGTTTCATGACATTTCCTCTTTTTCAGACTTGAGTATATCTAAAGATAGTAAAGATGTATGTGTAAACGTGTGTGTGTGTAGTCTCTCTCCTTCAGAGAACAGCAAAACGGCTTTTCCTGTTACCAAGGAGCCTCTTCCTCTATTCTACAATAAGAGCAGAGTCCATGTGTCTATGCGCATGTCATAACTGTGGGGAAGAGACATAAAAATATGTGAAGACTATGTGCTCCTTTAAGCTTCGCATTATATGAGTAAATAAACAGATAATATAGTAAAACGATAGAAATAATGCAAAGTAATAAAATCTCATGTCCCTGCTGTTTTTCATATATGTTTATGTACTTCAACTACTAGTCACTTGCGTGTGCATTTTCAACTAGTGTATCATTTTGTAAAAACATACATGATCAGCTTTATTAGGCATACATGGTTAATGATTAGAAGTCATCTTCTTCAAATTGCATTTCTTCTTGCTGTTCACTGTGGGATAATGCGGCATAAGCTTGCAATCTTACAGTGAACATTCTGCTTATCATGTTTCGGATACAAGGTAGCACACATGTTGAGAATAAGCAAAGGAGTATGAGAAGTACTCCAATGAGCATTAGTCCTTTAATAAGCAATGTCTTCCATGACCCGCTGAGTAGCCAGGTCAGCCAGTTGTCTTCTGTTGCTTTTGCATAGTCTTGTCGCTGTGCATTACTCAGTTGTCGTAACTTCTCCAGGGCGGTGGTCATGGTCAAAGAGTGCACGTTGTCCGGAATATAGGTGCAACAAGTCATGTTGAATAAGACACAGAGGCCCCCTCTCTCAGCGAGAACCAAGTCCGGGGCGACCCTGTGTTGCATGACCACTATTCTGATCGCGTCGATTTCCTCATTCTGAGCCTTGTTTATCTTTGTTGAGCTGTTCAGGAAAAGTCCAAATCGATAGTCAAGTGTCTCTATCCTAAGCATGTTCTTTCCAATTCCGGCCCAAGGGAACAGTGTGTGCAGGACCTTCTGTCCGGTGGTCCACAATTTGAACTCCACTGGCACATCACTGCCCCAGATGGGGTCATGAGGTTGCACGTCGTCGGTGCTCCTCTTGCGTCTTGATCCTTGTGGTCCTATGGTGATTTTGAAGGTGTGGTCTGATACAAGAACAGGGGCACAGAGCCCGGTGCTGTTTGGTGGCAACATGAAGTAGACTTTCTGGCCACACGCCCAGGCTGCGCCCTGCACCCAGTATGTGCCTGTTGATGAGCCGTTGCCAGTCAGGTGCCGTCAGGATCACGGAACAGTTGCTGTTCTTCCCGAATTTCTTCAGACCCCGGGGCGTGCCCGTCTGACCGGTCTCTCCTGTGAAGTTGAAACACACTGGGTGTTGTATGTCGGGTGGCAGGACAACTGAGAATGATTTCAGTTGTTTGTGGCTAACATTCATATGCACCCAGTGGGCTGCATTGCAGGTATAGTTTATATTTGGGTACCGTTGGGTGCAGTTTGTAATGTTATATATCAGTGACTTCACACTCTGTGGGACTATGTATTGTGTTGTATCGTGGCATGTGTTGCTGTTTTGGTCCTTTATGGATCCGCCTATTACCATCACTGGATTTCCTGGTGTTGAGCAGTTTCCGGTAATGGCCTTGTCATATATGCATAGGGCTTCGGCCTTAGTTGGGGCCTTTCCATACACTGTGGCATGAAGTGCTGTTGTAGGCATGTGTGAACAGATGTAGCAGTCTGTGACGTTGTCTTCTGCATGCACTCTGTCATGCACATATCTGTACCATGCATTGTTTAGCCACGGGTGGTTGTGCTCTTTGTCCATATCTTTCAAGTGTGAGTTGTCATATGACCATTTCTTCTGTAGGTGGTGCTGTGGGTCTTCATCTTTCCAGGTGAACATCAGTAGGCTCACTAGGAACGCAATGCCAGCCACTATGAGGACAGATTTCTTCATGGCGACCTAGTACACCTAAACTTCTGGTGAGTGGACTACCAGCGAAGTGGAGAGGCGGGATATACCCAATCAGCCCTTCCTCCACCGGTAGATCACCTGGAAGCTAGGGGAACCGGCGTCTAAGCGTCTGGGTTGTCACTCACTTTCTTACAGTGGCATTGATGGATCCACGACAGTCGCTCAGCAATTTTGCAAGCTGTAGGCGTGGTCAAGAGTACTTGGTATGGCCCTTCCCACCTTGGAGAGGCCCAGTTTTTTCTTTGGAGTACTTTGATCAGGATCCAGTCACCTGGTTTCAACCTGTAAGAAACTGGAGAAGAATCTGAAACTGACCTCTTTGTGTCTTTGACATATCATGCATGTTCTAATATACTCTTTTGCTGAGGCTTCAAAATTTTTTGAGTAGAATTGTTTAATTCGTTGAGTAGAATTGTTTAATTCGTATATGTAGCCTCCCCGCTGTTGACACGTGGGTTTTCCCACGGGTCACCAACGCTGCCGCTTTGTGCAAAGATTTAGGTCATGTCATGATATCGTCTTGTAATATTGCTCTGTCTTTTAACCAGGAGGATTTTTCATTTTTTGATGCTGCTTTTTGTTCGTCTTTCAAAACATCTATTGATATCAGAGGGCAGGGGGTTAATGTAAAAGCGTCTGCTTCTTTTCCTGCTGCCTCTTTTGCTGCCTTATCTGCAAAGTTATTTCCTTTAGTGATGTCTGAGTCATCTTTCTGGTGTGCAGCACATTTACATAAGGCTAAATGTCTGGGCAATGTGATGACTTCCAGCAGTCTTTTCAAAAGACCACCGTGTTGTACTGGTGTGCTAGTTGATGTTATCATGCCTCTGTTCTGCCATATCTTTGCAAAATGGTGTACTGCAGCGTAGACGTACTGGCTGTCTGTGTGTATGTTTATATCTTTGTCTTTGCTTGAGGAACCATCTACAAAGATGTCTACAAAGGATGTTTGTGGTGTGCTATATATGTCAGGTCGCGGTTTCGTTTCCTCATCTAGCCTGTGCAAACAGCTGTGTGCATCACCATCTGTTTCCACAGGAAGCAGAGTACTCGGATTTAGCTGGTTACACTTCTCTATAGTAATGTGTGACTGTGAAAGCAGGATACCTACATATGATAGCTGTCTTGCATGCGTTAGGTATGATAAATTTGCTTGCAGCAGTATTGACGTGACAGCATGTGGCACTTTGATGATTAAAGAATGTCCTAAGATGATATCAGCTGACTTTTTAACTGCCTCTGCTGCAGCCACACAGGCCTGCACGCAGGTGGGTAGACCAGAGGTCACAGAGTCAAGTTTACATGAATAAAATGCCAATGGCCGCTGTCTATCCCCAAAAGCTTGTGTCAGTACAGCTTTCATGTATCCAGAGCTGCCATCCACGTGCAAGTAAAATGGCTTGTCATAGTCTGACAATGCTAGGACAGTGCTTGTTTGCAGTGCTGATTTTAAATTCTGAAATGACTGTTCTGCTTCATGCGTCCATGTCAACTTATCTCTCAAAGCTAGATTTTTTCCATAAATTAAGTCTTGCAGGGGTTGGACCCTGAGGGCATATTCTGGAATCCAACTTCTGCAAAAGTTGCAGAGACCAAGGAAGCTCATCATTTGTTGTTTCGTCAATGGCTTTGGAGCATCTTGTACAGCTGCTTTTCGGCTGTCTAGCAATTTTTTGCCCTGTCCTGTCAACTCATGACCTAGATATGTGACCTTTGATTGCCACAATTGCAGCTTGTGTTGTGACACTTTGTGACCTTGCTGTGCTAAGTGTAGCAACACAGTTAGGGTGTTTTCCTTGCAGTCTGCCTGCGTATTTCCGGTTACCAGAATGTCATCTACGTAAAGCAGGAACTGTCCTGGAGCGGGCAGACTGCAGGTGGACATTGAGTACTTAAGCGCTTCTGCATACAGTGTTGGACTATTTTGGAAACCTTGCGGTAAGCGTGTATATGTGTATTTTTGGTTATCAAAAGTAAAGCCAAAAAGTCCCTGTGGCTCTGGGTGCAGGGGCACAGAGAAAAAGCATTAGATAAATCAATTACTGAAAACCACTGTTCTCTGGGTGACACTTGGTTCAATATTGTGTGTGGGTTTGCCACAACAGGAGGGATTTGTTCTGTAATGTCATTAATTGCTCTCAAATCATGTACGAGTTTATATTTTCCTGTGCTTGCTTTCTTTACTGTAAATATAGGCGTATTACATGTTGTTTTTGTTGTTCTTATCAGAATCCCTGCCTTTTCCATGTCTGCTATGACCGGGCGAATCCCGTCTCTTGCTTCTGCAGATAGTGGGTATTGTGGCTTCATTGGTCTGCGGTCAGAGGTTACTTTTACTTTTATTGGATCAACGTGTTTTATTAATCCTACATCTGTTGACCCACTTGACCACAAAGATTTTGGCAAGGCCTCAATCTCTGTGTCATGTACAGTGGTTAACATCAGTCACTTTTCTTCAGTTACAAGGCATGAGGTTGGAGAGGTGGTTAAATGAGTGCTGGATTTGACATTTAAAACCCACCCCAAAGTGTACCTCATGCAGCCGGTCCTGCGGCCTTGAAGCCAACCTTCATGGGTGTCTTCTGTCTTTTCATAATGATCATCCTGCACTCGTTTTAAAACGATACCTAAATCTTTCCATTGTGTTTGAGAGTTTTTTTTGCTGTAGAGACATGTGGAACAGGCATTCTATTTTAAGTCTGTTACTCTGGGGGGTTGGATCACCGAGCATACAGCATTTCCGCTTTTTGTAACGTAAAGGTGTTGCAAGGTTAATTTTGTGGTCCCAGATGGTGGACCTGGGTGTCATACTCTGGGTCAGGGCCTGGTGTTTGTTTAAAACACAGAGTATTATGTAGTTCATTATGTGGCTTTGTTTCTGAGGAGCGTGGCAAATATCTTTCAGTCAATGTAATTAGCTGTTTAGAGGAAGGCAAATCCAACGTCCAATAATAGTATGGATCACCATCCTCATGACACACAAGTGTGTGTGTTTCAGAGAGCATCAGCTCTGCTCTCATGCCATTGTGTTCAGGAACTACTCCTATTCTTAGCTTCACCAGTCCATCTTGGCCTAGTAAATTTACTGGGCAGCTGGAGTCAATGATGCATTGTAGTTTACACTTTCTGTGACTTTCAGCGTGTAGAAAGTCTAATTTTTGTGTTAACAATTGGGTGGTGGTGTGCCCTGAGGCTGATGTGACTACGCGGGCGTCTTTTGAAAAATGTGTTCTGGGGGGTTCTTCTGTCAGAACAGTCATACACGCACCGGTATCGCACAACATAAGATAGGGTTTGCCATTTATGTGCACAGTTACTTCTGGTTTGTGTTCAGAACCTAAAAGCAACTGGTGGATGTTGAAAATTTCACCCTCGCACTCTAGCTGTTCGTGTGGGGTGTTTGGGCTAGGGCTAGTTTGGTTCTAATTCTCTCATACACTGGTTGTAGCGCTGCTTGTATTGAGTCAGGACACAAAAAGACAAAGAAAAATGCTGCCAGAAACAAAGCAGAAGTGTCAGGGAAAAACTGAGCTCACAGACAGCTGCATGTGTGGGCTTTTAATAGCATGCAGCCTCTGCTCTGAAAAAAACAAATAAATAAAGATAAAAGAAAATGTGTAACATGTTCATCAACTTAGCGGTGTCCACATATTTAATTCAGCTTCTCAATCCTGTAGGTTTAGCTATTATCTACAGGGTTTGGCCTATTAGTTGTCATTATAAATGTGCTCCACATCTCAGTAATATTTATCTAGGATAAATGACAGGTTTTCAAACAGGTTAAGTGCCTCTATGCACCTAATTGGTTTAAATATTGCCTTTATTTTCTTCATCTCATATGTCATTATACTGAGTTTGAGCAAACCTTAAGCTTGATGCAGACTACTTCATAACAGTTGTCCATCTCACATCATACTGACTAACCCTAACTCTAGGATACGTCTTGTTATTAATTTTATATCATTATTAATATTATTAATAGTTAGGATCATCTTACTCAGCAAACAGATAATTTAGAATTCATCCAATCTGTACAAATTTGCTTTTTCCTACTTTTAGACTGGTCTTCTGTTTGCCTCATCTCAGATCCAACCTTCAGTCACGTTCATTCTCTCTGTTGCATGTCGAACCAAGTAGTTTATTATTATATTTTATTTTGTATCCATCAAGGACTGTGGGCGAGCTGCTGTCTCACCCATTTCCAAGATGGAGACATTTATCTTTTCACACACTTTCCTTGGCTGAACAATGACACAGCCTTAATCTACCTTATGCATCTCTCTTTTTATAGAAAAGGTTTTCATGTGAATGATTCAAATTCAAATTCAAATTCAAATTTTATTTGTCACGTACACAGTCATACACAGTACGATATGTAGTGAAATGCTTGGACAACTGCTCGTGACCTAAAGAAAACAAAAAAGGAAAAGGCTATGAATAAGATAGGAAATAAATATGAAAAATTAAAAAGGGTAAATTTAACTAGGAAGGAATAAAATATAAATTAAGGTTAAAAATGAAATAACTGTACAACACAAATTAAAATGAAGGGTAAATTTAACTGGGAAGAATAAGATAAAATATATAAACTAAATATATAAATTGATTTCCTTTTATTTATTTTATACAATCTGGGCATGATCGTCATGCCAACTATATTTCATTATTTAGTTCTGTTTGGAGGGTCTCCACGTAGGACAATTTAGTTTCTTTGGATTTCTCCACCTATTTGCGCTTATTTTGGCCGGCACCTGGATGGATTTTCTCCATCCACTGCTCATCAGCGGTTAATTCAGGTCTTGTGGGTTTATTTCCCATTTTAATTTATTTGTTTTATTTTTATTTTATTAATACTGCCAACACATACACTATGAAGTTTGGTGGATACAAAGGTCGGAGGAGGTTATTGAGGCAGCCTTCTACCCTGAGCTAAACTCAGGGCGGCCCCAATTTTATGCGATGAAGCGCAACCTTTTCTCTTCCCCACCACACAATACCTCACAGGAAAACAGAAGAGTAGTACAGAGACCTAGAGTCTCTATTCAAAGGCGTACTTACTCTTTACACACATACATTACGCGCTTAAAAAAACCTGCTTTTACTCAACACTCCATCCCTTATTAAAGTTTTTAGCGGGTGCGATCCACACAGGTGTCATGATTCGGCTGTGTGGCAGGCAGGAGAGGACCCAAACGCAAACTCACGGAGACAAAACGTAAACTCAAAAACACAGCTTTAATGCTGGCAAAAGGTGAAACACAAAAACAACACTGAACTAAACTGGGAAAGCTAAACATAAAGTATACCAGGAACCACGGGGAGAATCACACACAGCATGAGGGAGACTACGACACAGAACTGAGGGAGACGCAGACATAAATACACAGAGGGTTAACGAGGGAAGTGGGAGCACACGGGGAACACAGCTGACACAGATAATCATAACGAGACAGGGCAGGAGTGAACACAACATGACGCATACTGACGAGAGACTGTCAAAGTAAAACAGGAAGTACACAGAGGTTCAGACAGGAGGAGAGAGTACGGGGAGAACACAGACATAACAGGCTGGGGGAAACATGGAATAAAACACGAAAGGGGACAAGGGCTCATGAATACATAGAGGGGCACACAGGGGGTGAGAGTCACAAAGGGAAAGCACACAGGGAACAACATAACAGGGCAACTCAGGAAACAGAACCTAAACAGGGAACTGAATACAAAAACGCATGAGAAAACCAAGAACACTGGGCCAACATGGCCCAGGACCATGACAGTACCCCCCCCCCCTCAAGGGCTGGCTCCAGACAGCCCAAACACAGAAAAACCAAACCAAACAGAAAACAACCCAGGGCGGGCGGCGGGGGCCCAGGACGGAGGGCTCGGAACAGAAAACAAAAGAAGAGCACAGCAAACACCGGAGCCCAAGAAAACAACCCAAACATAGAGCAGTTCAGGGGACCGACCGTGCGGAAGGCAACGGCGGAGACGTGGAAACAGTTCAGGGGGCCGACCGTGCGCAAGACAACGGCGGAGACGTGGACACAGTTCAGGGGGCCGGCCGTGCGCAAGGCAACGGCGGCGACGTGGAAACAGCTCAGGGGGCCGACCGCGCGGAAGGCAGCGGCGGTGGCGACGTGGAAACAGTTCAGGGGGCCGGCCGTGCGGAAGGCGACGGCGTGGAAACAGTTCAGGGGGTCGGCCGTGCGGAAGGTGACAGCGGCGACCCAGGCGATGGCGTTCAGGGGGCCGGCCGTGCGGAAGGCGACGGCGGCGACTCAGGCGATGGCAATCCGGGGGCCGGCCGTGCGGAAGGCAGCGGCGGCGACGAAGGAGACCACGGAGCAGTTCAGGGGGCCAGCCGCGCGGAAGGCAGCGGCGGCTCCCAAGTTTCAGGCGTACCGGCCGAGGCTTGGAGGGCACAGGACCAGGCGACGCTGAAGCAGAGGCTGGCCCAGGCGACGCTGAAGCAGAGGCAGAGGCAGAGGCCGGACCAGGCGTAGCAGAAGCTGAGACCGGACCAGGCGTAGCAGAAGCAGAGGCCGGACCAGGCGAGGACGAAGACTCGGATGAAGCCGGACGAGACGAGGACGAAGACTTGGATGCAGCTGGACCAGGCGATGACGAAGACTCGGATGCAGCTGGACCAGGCGATGACGAAGATTCGGATGAAGCCGGACCAGGCGAAGCACAGGCTGAAGCTGGACCAGGCGAAGCACAGACTGAAGCTGGACCAGGCGAGGATGAAGACTCAGATGAGGCCGGACCAGGCGAAGCACAGGCCGAAACTGGACCAGGCGAGGATGAAGACTCAGATGAAGCTGGACCAGGCGACGACAAGGCGGCCGCAGGTGGCGGCTGGACAGGCTCCTCGGGCCCTCCAGCTGACACGGCATGAGGCTGAACGGACCCCTCGGACCCTCCAGCGGAGACAGGAGGCTGAACGGACCCCTCGGATCCTCCAGCGGAGACAGGAGGCTGAACGGACCCCTCGGACCCTCCAGCGGAGACAGGAGGCTGAACGGACCCCTCGGACCCTCCAGCGGAGACAGGAGGCTGAACGGACCCCTCGGACCCTCCAGCGGAGACGGGTGGCTGAACGGGCCCCTCGGACCCTCCAGCGGAGACAGGAGGCTGAACGGGCCCCTCGGACCCTCCAGCGGAGACGGGTGGCTGAACGGGCCCCTCGGACCCTCCAGCGGAGACGGGAGGCTGAACGGGCCCCTCGGACCCTCCAGCGGAGACGGGTGGCTGAACGGGCCCCTCGGACCCTCCAGCGGAGACGGGTGGCTGGACGGGCCCCTCGGACCCTCCAGCGGAGACAGGTTGCTGGACGGGCTCCTCGGGCCCTCCAGCTGACGAGGCATGAGGCTGGTGTGGTTCTCCGGAACCACCAGCTGATGAGGAAGGCTGCTGGACGGGCTCCTCGGGCCCTCCAGCTGACGTGGCATGACCAGTAGGTGCAGAGACCACCGGCTGAACAGAAGGCTGAGCAGGTGATGGAGCAAATGACTGAGCTGAACAATGGGGAGCTGGCTGAGGTGCACAGTGGGCCAAGGGCTGAGCTAACGGAAACACAGGAAAATGAACTATGGACTGGGCTGCTAACAGAGCTAATGACTGAGCTATAGACTGAAAAGCATGCAGTAGTGGTGGTGGTGTTGGTTGCGGACTGAACTCTCCTGAGCCCTCAGTAGAGACAGGGACGGGTGCAGGAGCATGCCGGACACTAGCCACTCCCACCCGAGGAGTAGGTACGGGTGCGGAGACGGGCTGTGTCCTGGCTGACCTCACCCTGGGGACCGGAACAGGCACCGGCAACGGCTGGGCAACTGCCCTTCCCACCCGAGGAGCTGGTACGGGTGCAGAAAGGGACAGAGCCTCAGCCGGCCTGGAAACCAGAGCAGGGACCAACTGGGCCTCAGCCTCCCCCACCCTAGGAACTGGTACGGGTGCAGAGGTACGCTGGGCCCGAGCTGCCCCGGGAGGAGAAACACGAGCAGGAAAAGGAGCAGGCTCAGAAAAAACAGTCTTAGAAACGGCAGGCTCAGGGTCGACAAAAATAGATCTATCAAAAATGAACCCGCCGTCCACTTCATGTTTTGCAGTCTTAGTATTAGCAGTCCTTGTTTTAATAGTTTTTGAAATCCTTGGGTTAACAGTTGTAGAGTGAGCTGACTTGGGGATGACTGAACCAGACTTAACAAAACCTGAACTGACAGAACCTGAACTGAGTGTTTGAGACCTGGTGACATTGCTCACAGTGTTTCCTTTAACAGCATTTACAGCCTTAGGCGAGTGCTTATTGTCTTTGATCTCTCCCCGTTCAGAGGGAGCGAAATGAAAAAACTTTTCCCAGTCTACGTCATCATCCAAAAGGGAGACTCCAACCGTGTCTGGGATGAGTTTATTGTCCTTTTCAGTTATGGCTTCAGGTGGGATGTGTGAAAAGCAGTCATTATAACTCACCACCGGGAGTTGCTCAGCAAATGAAAAGTGACGGCGGCGTGAGCGTCGCTTCCTCTGAGGAGAGGAAGCTGACGGGGCATACAGCTGAGCCTCTGACATGCGGGACGGCAATGCAGAGGCTGGAGCGTGAGCATCCGAAGCAAAACGGAGCACTCCCACCCGAAGCGGCCGAGGCTTGGGTGCGAGCGGGGCAACAGGCGGAGGCTTTTGGCAACTTCGGGGACCTCCAAAAGCCAGCCGAGTTCTGCGGAATAAGTGCTCATAATCCGGAGCGCGCCACGGCTTCCAGCGGAGCTCCTCCTCCAGCTGGGCGAGGGCTGCCTCCTGGCGCTCATACAGCTGAGAGCGGTTTGCTGGGTCCATGTAATGGTCGTAGTCTTCTGTCATGATTCGGCTGTGTGGCAGGCAGGAGAGGACCCAAACGCAAACTCACGGAGACAAAACGTAAACTCAAAAACACAGCTTTAATGCTGGCAAAAGGTGAAACACAAAAACAACACTGAACTAAACTGGGAAAGCTAAACATAAAGTATACCAGGAACCACGGGGAGAATCACACACAGCATGAGGGAGACTACGACACAGAACTGAGGGAGACGCAGACATAAATACACAGAGGGTTAACGAGGGAAGTGGGAGCACACGGGGAACACAGCTGACACAGATAATCATAACGAGACAGGGCAGGAGTGAACACAACATGACGCATACTGACGAGAGACTGTCAAAGTAAAACAGGAAGTACACAGAGGTTCAGACAGGAGGAGAGAGTACGGGGAGAACACAGACATAACAGGCTGGGGGAAACATGGAATAAAACACGAAAGGGGACAAGGGCTCATGAATACATAGAGGGGCACACAGGGGGTGAGAGTCACAAAGGGAAAGCACACAGGGAACAACATAACAGGGCAACTCAGGAAACAGAACCTAAACAGGGAACTGAATACAAAAACGCATGAGAAAACCAAGAACACTGGGCCAACATGGCCCAGGACCATGACAACAGGAAGTGCAATCCCATCTTATAGGTCACTTTCGAACCTTCGGCTCACACAGAACCTCCCCGAGTCCACACAGGACTCTACAGGTATGAGTGTCGTTGTAAAGTCGATTTATTTCAAACGCATGATGTTTATGACTGTGTTATATTCACCTTCAAAGTAGCGCTGTGTTCTTATCCGGTGTTATCGAGTCCTGTCGCCGTGAAGCCTGTGTAAGCACCGGCCAGCAGACGAATTTACGACTGGTCTTTCCTCGTCTTCCTGGAAGCGAGCGTTGCAGTGCAGGCGGTCACGACGTCAGGATCCGAAGACTCCGTCTGTGGACAGTTGGACTAATAATATCAGTCAACTATCCGGCTCGAAGGACCAATTAAATGTCAGTGGTTTTGTGACATTTTAAGTACAATGAAGGAATACAAGACAGTCAGAGAGTTTTCAAAGAACTACGTGCACGGGTGAGAGAATGGATCATACTCACACCGACGCGCTGCAGTCAGGCTTTATTTATACACAGAAGCAGTTTCATGACATTTCCTCTTTTTCAGACTTGAGTATATCTAAAGATAGTAAAGATGTATGTGTAAACATGTGTGTGTGTAGTCTCTCTCCTTCAGAGAACAGCAAAACGGCTTTTCCTGTTACCAAGGAGCCTCTTCCTCTATTCTACAATAAGAGCAGAGTTCATGTGTCTATGCGCATGTCATAACTGTGGGGGAGAGACATAAAAATATGTGAAGACTATGTGCTCCTTTAAGCTTTGCATTATATGAGTAAATAAACAGATTATATAGTAAAACGATAGAAATAATGCAAAATAATAAAATCTCATGACATTACTGTTTTGTTTTTGTTACTCATCATTGTAGCTTGCTGTTAATGTTGTGCTAACAGTAGCGATTAGCTAGATACATTAGCCGTTGACGTCAGTGCAATTTAGTATCCAACTGTTTTCCTAACAAAACCACTGTTATAATTAAGTGAAGCTGCTCCCAGCTAATCTGAATCTTTGGCTTCTAAAATATGAGGTTCAATTGCGTGCTGCGTACATAACCTAATGTCAGCTAGACCGAAATTAAAATTGAATATATTGTTAAACTCAGTAAAATGGCGCCGGAAGCCTGTTGTGACGTGATCTCTGTGTCTGCTCTAGAAACGCTGAAATTCTGTAGATCTGAGCCGTACATTAAATACTCACATGAACCTGTACTTTGAATTCTGTATGAGCTGTATAAAATACAGCTATGCATAAGTGTTTTGAATGAATAATTAGATTAGATAACTCTTTATTGTCTAATCTAATTATATAGAAATGAATAGAAATGTGACATGAGAAGGTGTCTTTGACTGTTCCTGCATAACTTAGTTTCGGACTAGTTGACAAGTTATGCTCCGGTCATTTGATGTTTCCAAGATAGATGTTCTTTTGTAATATAGTTAAATTTTCGTTGTATATTTCATTTATCCACCATCATACATACAAGCTAAGAAGAGGTCGTTATACTAAATGGTAAAGTAAATGGTAAATGGCCTGTATTTATATAGCGCTTTACTAGTCCCTAAGAACCCCAAAGCACTTTACATATCCAGTCATCCACCCATTCACACACCCATTCACACACTGGTGATGGCAAGCTACATTGTAGCCACAGCCACCCTGGGGCGCACTGACAGAGGCGAGGCTGCCGGACACTGGCGCCACCAGGCCCTCTGACCAAACTAACAAGAGGTATCAACGCTGGGCCAAAGTTCAGCACATGGTTAAAGTTTGTAATCCAGCCGGGGTCTAAATATCACTCAGCAGCCAGAGCTGAAGCAGGTAGCATCAACACATAAATCTACTCTACCCGGTGTAGAATAAGGAGGGGTACCCGCGTACAAAGTAAGAGATTTGGAGGCATTGGTTAAACAGCTTCCACCTATAACTGGAGGAGGAGCAAGGTGGTTGCGTGAATTACGCAGGCTAACAGAAGGAGAAGAGCTTGCTATTGGTGATTTTCGCACCATTTCTGCGCGATGTATGCTCGGTGGTGGGCTAGCAGATGTAGAGGCCATAGCTCGCACAACTCGCTATGCAAATGATTTGCCTTATCCTGAAGTGCAATGTGCCTTGTCTGACGCAGTCCGTGACAAGTACCCAACCCCCAATACAGGTGCCATACCTAAAATAATTTGGGACCCCCAAAACACACCTAGAGAATTTTTAGAAAAAGCCAGAGATCAGTGGTTGTTAGAAACAGGTACTCATCCGGGTAGAGAAGGTGAACATCAAGCGTGGTTTCGTGCAGCGGTGCTGGCAGGGCTGCCAAACCAGGTCATAGAAGATCTACAGAAAAATCCAGATTTTGCCGTAGCAGATTCGGTGCAGTGGGAAAGACACGTCTCACATCGTTTACAGCTGGAGCAGGACAGGGCGAACAAGCAGAAAAAAGAGTTGGAGGAGGCACAAGCGTCTCTGCTCAAACTACAGTTGGCGGAGGCCAGAAACAAAGCCGGCGAGAAGAAGAAAGAGGAATAAGAAAAAACAGAAAAAATGATGATAGTTGCGACCCAGCCTGGTCCTGGGCCCGAATGGCCAGATAGTGGCCCGGGTCCCTACACTAATGACGGATGGCCCGCCAATGCACCAAGGCAGAACAAACCCACAGGGAATTGGGGAACCGGTGGATCGTACAGAGGGCGTGGTGGCTCAGCGGGGGGAGTACAAAGAGCTCGTAACACGGGGAATCTCAGCGATGCGCCTTGGAATGTCTGTTGGAGGTGTGGAGCAGAGGGTCATTGGAGCAGAATTTGCCCAGAACCTCGTCAGAACTATCAAAGACGAAACTACCAATCCCAGGCACGCGGAGCTCCGAGAGCAAGTGATGGCTATAGGGGAGCATATCAGGCCCCAAATCCGAGTGCAGCACCAGCCGCGCAGTATCCAGTGGCTGACTGGGGGGAGGACCAGTACTGAAGGGACCCGGAGGGACCAAACAGCATGGGAATGGCAGATCCCATGCTGTCAATGACTGTAGAAGGGACAGAATTGCCCTTCTTAGTAGACACTGGAGCAACATATTCAACCTTGAGAGCAGCACCAGACAGTGCAACGTTGTCCTGCCACACAGTGAACATGGTGGGTTTTTCCAGGATCCCGATCACTCTGCCAGTGACTGACCCAGCTTTGACAAAGCTGGGCAAGCAGACTTTGAAACACAACTATGTGGTGTCATCGCAAGCGCCAGTAAATGAAAAAAGCATATAGTTAGGGCTGGACCAGGTGACCCTGAATCCTCCCTTAGTTATGCTGCAATAGATGTAGGCTGCCGGGGGATTCCCATGATGCATTGAGTTTTTCCTTTCCAGTCACCTTTCTCACTCACTATGTATTAATAGACCTCTCTGCATTGAATCATATCTGTTATTAACCTCTGTCTCTCTTCCACAGCATGTCTTTATCCTGTCTTCCTTCTCTCACCCCAACCGGTCGCAGCAGATGGCCGCCCCTCCCTGAGCCTGGTTCTGCCGGAGGTTTCTTCCTGTTAAAAGGGAGTTTTTCCTTCCCACTGTCGCCAAAGTGCTTGCTCATAGGGGGTCATATGATTGTTGGGTTTTTCTCTGTATCTATGAAGCGCCTTGAGGCGACTTTTGTTGTGATTTGGCGCTATATATAAATAAAATTGAATTGAATTGAATTGAATTGAATTGAATTAAATCTCATGGGCAGGGACCTGCTCGTGAAGTTGGGCGCCACAATCACATGTTCAGCAGATGGATTATCTGTGACTCTGCCAGGAGGACAGCATTTTCCGTGCCTGGGAACAAATACAAAGACTCAATATTTGCTTCAAGACTGTGAAAGAGAAAAAGTCGACATCTACTGGGAGAGATTAGTGAAAGAGGATGTTCTGAGGCAATTTCAGCTGTGGAGACCCTGGATAATGAGCTTGGCAGTTTACTCCCCTCCGCGCGACCCTTACCACGTTACCCTGTTTTATGATAAAGATAATGACGACACCTATCGTGAATTATTTCAGTCTGATCTTGAGGGTCAGACGTGGAATGTGCAGACACATGACATCTACATCGGACAAGAAGGTGTAGCCGCGGCTGTGAAATTAACTGATGAACAATTGCTTTGGTATAATGTGGGAGAAAATTCTGCACCCCACATTACATTGGCGGTCCACCAAGGTCATGGTGCAGGTGATCTAGGTCCAATGGTCAGGCGAGCACTGGACGACACAGGGCGGCAAAGAACCCAAATTCCTAACTTATGTTATGCTCCAAATTGTAAAACCTATCGCATAACCTGTGCCTGTGATGATACAGTGATCTTGGAACATAAAGAAATTTCAAAAACACATGCTGAGGAGTGTGTAGATCATCCTCACGCAGTTGCTGGACTGTCAAATCTGCCCAACAGTCTATGGTCAAAAGGGCCCACGGATGTTGGCCTAGCTGAGTGTCCTCCTGTCTTGTTCCAGCTCAAGTCAAACACACCAATCTATAGATCACAGTATAAACACAAACCTGAAGCAGAGGAAGGAATTACAGAAACAATAGAAGGCCTGTTAAGGGCCGGGGTGTTAGAGCCCTCTCACTCACTGTGGAACACACCAATTCTACCAGTGGAGAAACATGGAACAGGAAAATATCGCATGGCACATGATTTGAGAGCCATTAATGAAATATTGCTCTCTGCTACTGCACCTGTACCAAACCCGTACACAGCTTTATCAGCTATCACATGTGACCAAAAGTGGTTCACGTGCATTGATCTGGCAAATGCATTCTTTTGTCTTCCTCTGCATGAGTCACTCAGAGACATTTTTTTCATACACATACAGAGGCCAACAACTCAGATACACACGTTTGCCACAAGGCTTTGCACTTTCTCCAGGCATTTTTAATCAGGTGCTTAAAGAAGCCCTGTCGTCATGTAATTTGCCTGATGATTGTACATTAATACAATATGTTGATGATCTTCTCATTGCAGCCCCGTCAGCAGCAGATTGTACAGCAGCGTCGTTCGTTGTGTTGAATAGGTTGGCGGAATGCGGCTTTAAAGTAAGTAAAGAAAAGCTGCAGTTAGTTCGCCCTGAAGTGACCTTTTTGGGCCGGGTAATCGCACACAAATCAGTGGGTTTGATGAACACACACAGAGACCAAATTCTGAC
Source organism: Maylandia zebra (assembly GCF_041146795.1). Classification (NCBI taxonomy): domain Eukaryota; kingdom Metazoa; phylum Chordata; class Actinopteri; order Cichliformes; family Cichlidae; genus Maylandia; species Maylandia zebra. The sequence continues at coordinate 3,972,913 of NW_027490041.1, forward strand.
ACACCCAAAACCGTGAACTGTGAGAGAAATGCTTTCTTTTCTTGGTTTAACAGGTTACAGCAGGCAGTTCATTCCGGATTACGCAGGGAAAACTGCCCCTTTAATTAAGGGGCCTAATGAAGCAAGTTGGCGTTCGAAACCTTAAGGCTGAATTGCCTTGGACGCCTGAAGCTGAAGCCACATTTATTAGGGTAAAACAGGATTTGTCAAGGGCCTCAGATTTAGCCACACCCAATTATGATGAGCCATTCTATTTGGATGTTTCTGAAACAAACTCAATTGTAAATGGAGTGTTGTTTCAGAAAAAAGGGGGGGGGGTAGATATGTGCTCATGTATGTAAGTGTAAAACTACATCCAACAGAAGCAAAGCATCCTACATGCACACAACATGCAGCAGGGGTCGCTAGAATTATCCAAAAAACAGCACATGTAGTGAGAGAACACCCACTAAAAATACTTACTACACATAGTAGAGTGGCATACGTGAATTCACAAGCATTTTGTATGTCACCACGGGCACAACAGAGACTGAGCAAAGTCTTAGAGGCCCCAAATTTGACATTCACACATGAAGGAATTAACATGGCAGATTAAATGGGAGTAGGGGAACCACATGACAGCGTTAAAAGAGCACAGATTGAGTAAAAGATTAGAGAGGACCTGAAGGCCGAACCCATACCGGGAGCTGAGGACTGGTTTACTGATGGATGTTGCCACCGAGATGAAGGAGGACTGAAAGCAGGGTATGCGGTGGTTTGCAGAGTAGAAGGAGATTATCAGGTCAGAGAGTCAGGAAGGATTGAGGGAAAGCAGTCGGCCCAGAGAGCTGAAGTGATAGCCCTAGCTCGAGCCTTGAGACTAGCCAAGAACAGGAGAGTGAACATCTACACCGATTCGGCATATGCATTTGGAGCAGCGCATGTGGAGCTGCCTCAGTGGAAAAGAGCAGGATTCAGAACAGCAACCAATGCACCTATTTCCCACAAACATGAAATGGAGGAACTGGCAAAGGCCTTGGCTGACCCAGAGGAGGTGAGCATCATAAAATGCAAAGCTCACTCCCAAGGAACCAGCATGGTGGAAAAAGGAAACCAGAGAGCAGACGAAGCCGCGAAGGAGGCCGCAGGCTACAAAGGACGGAGACAAATGATACAGGTAACTCCAGAAGAGGAGATATCTGTTGACCTGATTGAGGAAGTTAAACAGGCCCAGGAGGAGGCATCCCCAGAGGAAAAGGGGGTGTGGAAAAACAAAGGAGCCTGGCAGGATGGATATTTGTGGAGGGGCCCAGACGGGCGCCCCGTGCTGACAGCCAAAATGGCAGAACAGAAGGTGGATGAGGCCCACGGACTTGCCCACGTGGGGATAGCCCAGATGGAAAGAAACTTGTGTCATTGGTGGCATCCTGAGCTGCGAGCAATGATAAGAGAAAAGGCCAGGATGTGCTTAATCTGTGGGGCACACAATCCTAAGCCAGCAGTAAAACCGGAAGTGGGTAAGTTTCGGCCCCCTGAGAGGCCGGGAGAGGAGATTGTTATTGATTTCACTGATATGATTGATTCCGGGCCTGGCGGTGTAAGATATTTGTTGGTGTGTGTAGATGCTCTGACCGGCTGGCCAGAGGCGTGGGCTACAAAAAAGGAGGATGCTAAGACTGTCATTAAGTGTTTAATTAATCATTACATTCCCCGTCATGGGTTCCCCAAAAGAATTAGATCAGATAATGGAACCCATTTTAAAAATCAAGATTTGGCAAAAGTAGAAAAAATGTTGGGCGTCCAGCATAAATTTGGAACGGTCTATCATCCTCAGTCTCAGGGAAAAATAGAAAGAACTAGAAAAATTTGCATTTCCTGCGAAAATGCAGTGTGGATGCTTAAAGCTGAAGCTGCATGCAAAAAGTAGCTGAAAAAGCTGAAAAGTTGCAGAAATTGTAAAAACTTTGCAGAAGCAAAAGAACTTTGCTAAAATGGAATAACTTAGCAGAACTGCAATATCTTAAAGGAAACATAATACTTGGCAGAAATACAATAGCATAACAGAAATATTGTAACTTACCAGAAACATGATAACTTCTCAAAAATACAAGAATTTAGGAGAAATAGTATAAGATAACAGAAAGAATATATTTAGCCAAAAATACTTAAACATTACAGAAACACTGTGATTTAGAGAAATAGTACAACATAGCAGAAATATTGTGATTTACCAGAGACACTGTGATGAACTATGAATATTGTAATTTTAAATTAAGACTATGTTTTAGCACAAATATTATAATTTGGCAGAAATACTATATTAAGCACAAATCCTATAAAAAGCAGAAATGGTATGATTAAGCATAAATACTACATTTAGTAGAAATACTATGTTTTAGCACAAATCCTATAAAAAGCAGAAATACTATAATTTAGCAGAAATACTATATTAAGCACAAATCCTATAAAAAGCAGAAATAGTATATTAAGCACAAATCCTATAAAAAGCAGAATTTGTATATTAAGCCGAAATCTTATGAAATAGCAGAAACAGTATGATTTAGCACAATAGTAATAACTTAAACAGAAAAACTGGAAAAGCAAAATGGACAGCTGAAAAAAATGCTGAACATGCTGAAGGTCCCTCAACTATACTTGTTAAATGAAAAAAATTAGCAAAAAAATCTATAACAGCCACACAATCACAAATATGTACACATAAGGAAACACACATGCACAGAGAGACACACTACCAAGATCAAATTCAGTCACCCAGTCTAAATATATTAAATTAGAATCTTAGAATGAGATTATCCCATAAAAAGGCTCTGGATCTCTGTCTCTCTCTCTCTCTGTCTCACACACACACACACAGAGAGAGAGAGAGAGAGAGAGAGAAACAGGATTTTTGCAGTCTTTTTACTGGTCTGTGACAGTGTATTAATTTGTAGGGAAAAAAACATATTGACCAAGGTGGAATCGAACCGGCGACCTTTGGTTTGCAGACCCGTGTCATTACCAACTGCGCCACTGGGAAAGAGGGCGGGCGCCTTGAAAAACAGGGTGATGAGCAGTCAGAATTAGATCGCGGTGAGAGGCGAAAAACGCCGTTTTTTGGAGTTACAAAACGTTGTGTAACTCAAAAACTAGGTGGACTAGAAGCATAATTCTTCTACTGGCTGAATCAGCGGACCTTGGTGTACTTTGACTGCGATTTTCATTGCTCTATGTACAACCGTCGCTGAGATATGACGAGAGAGGAAACGGGAGACCTCAGATATGATTGATGCACAGAGAGACACACTACCAAGATCAAATTCAGTCACCCAGTCTAAATATATTAAATTAGAATCTTAGAATGAGATCATCCCATTAAAAGTCTCTCTCTCTCTCTCTCTCTCTCTCTCTCTCTCTCTCTCTCTCTCTCTGTCACACACACACTTCTCTCTCCCTGCGTGTCTGTAAGTTTCTAGGTCAGCCTGGGAGCTGCTGAATTTGAATCCACCAATCAGAGTGGCTGTTTACGTTTTCCCGCCAAAACAGGTGCACCTTTTTACACACGCAGGCACAGAGAGGCACAGGATTATTGCAGCCTATTTCTCATAGTGACGACTCCCCTCAAACAAATGACCATAATTTCCTAACCGTAGGGGCTAGAGCGGTCATTCTTACACCGTTTTGTTCAGAAGAGATGGGGGAATCTTCCAGTGTTTACAATTTATCATTACAATATGAATTATTAAAGATATTTGACTTCTAATGCACCATAACTGAGTAGAGCGAAGCAAAAACTGTCTTGACTTGCCCTCAAACAACGCTTTGTAACTCGAAATCTGTTTGGAGTATCGATATCATTCTTTCACCGTAAGAGACAGCAGGCTTTGGTGAACAGTCATGGAAATTTTCAGGTCTCTGTGGAAATCCAACAAAAAGATATGACGAGAGAAAAAAGTGGTTCATTTCCACAGTTTGAAATCTGAAGAAATCTGAGCGAAGGATGAATTTCCTACCCTCAAACAAGTCCAACTCATTTCAGAACGGTAATAGGTGAGAAAGAAATTCTTGAATTGTGAGCGTCAGGGGTGTCTGAAGATATTCGGGGACAAGCCTCATGTCTTAACCTTGCTTCGTTAAGGAGATATGACGATTCGAATATGCCTCTCATTACAGAAATCCAGCGGTGATTTTGAACAAGCTCTCCAATCACTTTATATGGAGAGTTTTCTGACATTGTGTTAGTCTGAGGAGATTTGCGAAAATTCTATAAATCCCACAACAATGATAGTGACATTTTCTGAAAGCCAGCAAAAATACCTACGTTTTGATGTATAATTTGTGGAAGTTGAGTGAAAATTGAGCAAGTAGCAAACAGTTGTTCGGACATGAAGTGAAAATTGCAAAACCTTCAGTGACACACTGGAAGGCAACAGCATAGCAACCATAACAACACATGTATTTTGTGAAAAATCACAATTTTGCAACTCAAAACTTTAAGAGGCATAAAAGTAAAACAGTAAAAGATTTGAAAAAGCTGAATTATACCTGAATAGTCCAATAATTTGAGAACATTTTAAAGTTTGAATGGTTGTTCTACGTGAAAATATGAGGAAGTAGTTAAGTTTCAGAAACAAGCAAATTTTAGCCGAATTGCAGAAGTTTCCCATTCATTTCAATGGGACAAATTAAGCTTAATATTTTAAAACGTATAATAGTGAAAAATACCAAAAGACATAGCAGGAATTAGCAGAAATAGCAGAATATTTTAAAATTTGAACGGTGAAAATCGGCTGAAAATTGCGGAAGTAGTTAAGTGCCAAAAAGTGTACAGAAGTCCCAAGAGGAACTCAATAGTGTGGATGCTTAAAGCATCCACACAATGAACCTAAATTTGAAAAACAAATTGGCAAAAATTTGTGCGCAAACAGGGCTAAATTGGGTCGCAGCCCTGCCGGTTGCGTTGATGAACATAAGATGTTCTGTTAATCAATCCACAGGTTTTACACCATACGAGCTGCAAACCGGGAGACAGTTTCCGGCACCTTGGACGGTGGGCTCGGTTGAACGGGACAAAAAGGGGAACCGGTCCCACGCAGAATACTGGAACGAGTTAAAGGCGCTCGTGTCCAGTTTCACAAAACAGGCGGCTTGTAAAGGGCCCACAGGAGAAGGAGAGGTCCCAGACGCGAAGGCAGTGTGGCTGAGAGTCATCAAACGCAAGTGGAAGGAACCCCGCTGGATTGGTCCATATGAGGTGTCGGCTTGGATGGCGACAGCAGTCCAACTGAAGGGGAAAGGCGACACCTGGTATCACTGGACGCAGTGCACGGCCGCGCACGAGGGCTTGGTGGGGAAGGATTAATCTCCACCCAACACAGGTGAAATAGAGAGGCAGAATAAACCCTCACACCTGTGCAACGGGCCGACCGGTGGTCTACCCGGAAGGTCGAAGAAAGAAGAGCAGCCTAGGAGGAGATCGCCGCGCCAACGAAAAGGAGCGGTACCACACTGAACACCTAGAACAAGAGAGAGGCTCTGATAAAGGGCTTTGAACTTTTTACTACACCATAATATTCACATACCACCATGCCATCACAACAATCAGATACTGGTGATGAAAGAAGAGTTTTAAAAGCCATCACAATGTTTAAAATTATTATGAGTTTGATGTCAATTATGTTGCTAATCATGGCTATTTGTTTTTTGATTTGTTTGTTGCAGACCGACCCGGGACACCAGTCTGAGCACGGAGGTCATGCCAGTCCGGCGTTGTTTGATACACCAATTACATCACGCGTGATCCATAGTGATTTGAAACTGCGGGCAAGAGTGAAGCGTGAGGTCTCTGGTAAAAAGGATGAGTGTCTCAGCACATATGGTGGTTTAGAATTAGATTATGTTATTGGCTCCACAACTTCTTTCACGTTTGATCTGTGTGATGTTGTTAATTGCAGGGACGTCGGCAGTGCCTGGAGGGGATATAATGTGTGGGTCTGTTGGGATTATTCAGTGAGTACGCACTGCGAGAGGGGAAATCGTCCATATGACAGCTGGTGCCGTAATTGGGACCAGGTAAGGGGTTACACTGGGCAAAATTGGGAACCGTTAGAATCAGGATCCGAAAATGAGCTTAAACTACAGAGGGATTTCAGCCCCTCTGGAAACGCGTTAACCTTATCATTGGGGAATTGGCATCGTAAACAATCTATGTATTTAATTTTGGGGGTGGAAACAGCGGGGGTTGATCCAAAAGGGTTAATTAAGGTTAATTTCCTAGAAAAACTAATCGCGTACCGTCAGGTAGAGAAGAAATGACAACTCGTGTGATTTCCAGCCCCACCAGCTCTGTTGCATCTTTTACAGGGCGAGACGGGAGCGGGTCGTCGGAAGCTACACCAGAAGAGCACGAACCAAGGGAGAGGCGAGTAGTGTCGGTGGACTACACCACCTTGAAACCTCAGGATTTGATTGAACGCGCTACCGGGTTCAGTGACAGTAACATCTGGCTGGACTGGATAGCCCAAAATGCTAGAGAACAAAAAGTGGCTAATTGTGTAGCTTGCGCTTCTGCAAGGCCGTGTTTATTTATAGAGCCTGCACCTCTGCATCCAGAGGATTCGTGGGGCTATAATTGTATGTTGCAAATAACTAGAGGAGCTGTGAATACGGGGAACTGCACTGTGTTGTCCAGTCTATTTCCCCCTATTGGCAAGCTCACGCAAGTAGGGCTGTTTATGCCCCGGAAAGATAATTATACGTGCTTCAAGTTTTCCACAGATAAAGTTAAATATCGGTTGGGGGAAATTGACCCCAGTTGGTGTTCGGTCACCCAGACGGGGAGGACCACCAACAATGTGAGTGATGCAGCCACTCTAATTGGGACTTGGGCTAGGAGCGGGCTGTATTACTATTGCGGGCACAGGACTCTACTGGTTCGTGTTCCTCTTGGGAGCGTGGGGACGTGCGCGATGGTGAGATTAGGAGCGCCACTTATGCTAATCGGAAATAAGGTAAAATCAATTCCCCCACACAATACGCGCACATTGGCAGCCAGGCGCAAAAGACACATTTTGAGGAAGAGAGGAATTCCTGTCTGAAAATATGCATGATCACTCCGGTGTTGATAGTCCGTTGGAAGGCTGGCTGACCTCAGTGTTTGGACGGTGGAAGGGGGTTATCGCTTCGGTCATGTTTTCTTTGTCTGTTGTGGTGGGTATTATGGTTATTTGTTGTTGTTGTCTCATCCCTTGTGCCAGAAGAATGTTTAAAAGTATGTCTGTGAGGGCAGTGGACTCTGGAGTTATTACTCCAATGTCCATGATGCCAATGATGCATGTAGATCCGAATGTGTAGGCCAAGGAGGGACACAACTGTTTTGTGACCTCTGGATTCTCCAGAGGTCAACAGAGGGAATTGTAGAATAAGGAGGGGATGTTTTTCTCATTATTATCCATTATTTTAATATGGCATTATTAGTTCATCAGAAGTATATAACCAGCTTTGCATTTTACATAAATTGAAGTTTTTGACCTTATATTATCCTTTGCATTACAGTGATGGTTTTAACTTTAGTTTGATTTTTCCCTTACAGGTACCAGAATAATAACATCATTTTTCATTGCAGGTGTAACCATGATCATTCCATACACATTGCAGTTTGTTGCTTATTCTAGAGTTGTGCTCAAGTTAATTAAAGGTTAAAAGCTACAGCCAGCGTGATGTCTGGCTGATCTATGGAGGGCAAAGGCTTTGAGCTTGGAAGGCCACACGCGCTTACACAGCACTTATACGATGTTATCCTTGGTGATTTTGTGCTTAGTCATGTTTTAATATGTTTTAAGTAGAAGTAGCTGATCCAGCAATATTCATTTAATATTATATACTTGATTCAGAGCAATACACACTGATGGTCTTAATAAATGAAAGAGTCCTTGTAGCTGCCATGTTGTGTCTTAGCAGGGTACAGACGGTTCCAGGAGACGGGGGCAGTCAGCGTCTGCCCTCGGGAAGGAGACAATGTTATTTTTTGTGTTAAATAAAATTGTCAACATTGATTGTGTTACACCTGTCACTACGCATGAGGGGGCGTTCTAATACCCTGATTTCATAAAACTATGGTGATGTGTTTTTTGAGATGAGATCTGAGACTGTCTGCATACAGTGTCCATCTCCCACGTGTGACCATTAAATCATCGTTTGACTCAACCCGACCGGACCAGTGTTGTTATTGTGGGTTTTTCCTCTGGTGTCCATCCCCAATATTTTGAACCTTAACACCGGCTTAAATCACAAGAGCACCTCTGACCAAAAAGCTGTAGATTTTTCTTGTTTGCACAAATTAATCCAGATTCACATTAATTGTGTTCACAGCTCCAACAAAATGAGGAAGAGGAGGGGGAGAAACACAATTAGGTTGAATTACAATTGGATGGAAGGCGAGGACAAGAAGAAGGAAGCTTAGGATGAGGAGGAAGAGAAGCAGCAGGAGCATCTTTAGGGATCCCTATGATGTCATTGAGGTTTGTTTCATTAATATGGTCCTCTCACAAAGAACGATGACTTGTTTTAGTTCACCTACTTCCTGTATTAAATAGTGATGTGCAAAATGTTGTGAAAAAACATGGAGCAGGCACGTATACTGCATCTGCAGGTAAATGAACATCAAATCTCTAAGACAGACTGAAATCTGTATATTTATCACCCTTATGATAAAACCCATGTCAGCCATTGGTTTATGGACTTTGTATTTTGAAGCCTCAACATTTGCATTATTGCTGTTGCTATGTTGGGACCATATTAGGATGAGGGATCAGAATCTGGAGTCATGCACACTATTGTTTCATTTAGTGTGTATCCATAAGATTCGTACAGCAGATCCAAGTTGTGCCTTGAAAACAGGAAAGTCGTCTGCATAGAGGAGAACTGTAATAGCAGGCTTGTACAAAATGAAGCTTTGTGCACTCGTTTTACTTCTGTCACCCTGTTTTGATGCAGATTTCACTTGAAATCAGGCAAGAACTGGACTTATTTTTTATAATGTGTTCTTGTGAATTGATTGTGTATCGCATATGTTTGATTTGACTTTCTGCAAGACAACAGTCGTCCACTGGCCAAAAAAGTTTTCCAAATACCGCCACGTGATCAAGCCTGGATTTAGAAAAGAATAGCAAAAAAAATCCAGGCTCCTGCTTCAGATGCAATTTGTGTTTCTGTGTTCAGAGGCAGCGGCGAGAGGGGAGACCTCGGCTCATCCAGCTGTAGAGCCTGACCAGGAGGAGTCGAACATTAACTCAGCTCTTCCAGGGCACCCTGCAGACTCGGCTGTTGGCATCGGCGAGGGATGACGTGAACGCCAAACTGGAGTCCATCACAGGTCAACTGCAGGTATGTGAGTCAGACCTTCTGAGGAGGGTTTCACTTTTCTCTCTTCTTTATAATTGACTCTTTTCTCTCTCTTTCAGCTCCTTGTCTCAGAGTGGGAGGGTTTTAAGCACAAAAGGAGGAGCTTGTCGTTTGGTTGGCTGATATGGATGTCCGCCTGAGTGAGGTTGACCAGCTGACAAGAAACACCAGTGAAAAACTGAAACAACTGCAGGTGTGGGCTTGTTTTGATATGACATATATTTGATATGAAACATACGTCAGAGACATTATCCTAAACTGGACTAACAAAGGACCATGAGTACAACATGAAACATACATTACATAGCGTAAGGCTGAAGTTCATTGATCATTTTAATCATAAACTTGTTGTTGAAATGTTTTTATTGAACATGCAAACATCTGCTGATGAAAATGTGTTGATTTATTGGTCTGTTATGAAGCTATTGCTATTTCTAATGTGTTTTATCACTTTCTGATGTTTTGTTAATTAAACAATACATGTATTATTTGTTGTGTTATCTGTAGCTATAGTATTTATATGTATATTTATTTATAGTATAGCAAATATATTTAATTATTACTGTTTAAAACACTAATATGTGACATGTATCAGTAGTGATGTTGTGCTGAGGGTTAAAATGCCTTTTTGTCTTTTGGTAACTACAAAATGACAATAAACCATTAATATATGTCTATGCTGTGGTCGTATTTATTTTACCCTACTCAAATTCAATTTATGATACATTTTATTTTGAAAGATTTAAAATGTTTTTTTAAAGAACCACTCAAAAAAGGTTCTTTAAAATGGTTCTTTTAAAGAACCATTTTTAAAAAGGTTCTTTGAAAAACCATTAAAGGTGCCCCAAAGAACCATTTCTTGATGGTTCTTTGGGGCACATTTAATGGTTCTTCAATGAACCACTGAAAGAAATGGTTCTTCAAAGAACCATTGTTTGAAAGGTTCTTTGTGGCACCAAAAAAGGTTCTTCTATGGCATCAGTCTAAAGAACCACTTTTGGTTCCAGTTGGCACCTTTATTTTTCTGAGTGCAGTTTAACCAGCAGCCTTCACACCACACATCACACAGACATGGAAACTTCAAACCTCAGACTGAAGACACCATCAGAAATAAACAGATTGTGATGAAGATGAAGAACTGGACCAGTTTGCTGTGGTTTCTTCTGTTCCTGTCAGAAATAAGAGTCTGGCAGCACTTTGCTCTCCTTCCACATGTTTAAGGAGGAAGTGAAGAAGAGCGAGTGAGTCGTCTTCCTCTGTGGGCCCAACATCAGGCAGCAGCCACGTATTTTTAAAAACCCAGCACACTGCTTCAGAAACACTGAGTCCAGGTGACAGAGTCATGTGATCAGTGAGGTCTTCACTCAGGACGTCACTGCTTCAGGACCTGATTCAGAGGTTTATAAGGACGTGGATCATTAGTGCTGATGTTGTGTGAGAGCTGGTGAACCATGGGGAACATAAATAACAACCAGGCCATCAGCAGTTCTACCCCCAGCTCTAACACCTACATAATACACTATACATATAGTTATATAGGTTATAGTATGTTATATATAAACGTAGCTGAAGCAGTTTCATTTGTAGCTTCACGCTGCACTTCACATGTTTGTCCACCAGATGGCAGCACAGAGGCCTGTGTTGGAAAGCTTTGAGTAATGAAGCGTTTTCAATCCAAGCTTCAGAAAGCTTCATGTGGTCATCAAGGAAGCAACCAGGAAATATCTGCTGTGTGTAAAAACAGCAACACAAGAATCCAGGATGAAGACAAGAAACTCAAAGCTCACAAAACAGGTGGAGCTAATTTTGTGACGTGTTTCTGTAAAAACACTACAGAAGTGAATCATCAAAGTTTCCATGTGAGCTGATGATGCTGCTGCAGAGTTTCTGTGAACCTCCTGTGACCCCGCCTCCTCATACAGAGACATCTGATTGCTCTTCAACCTGCATCACGTGGACACATGTGATTGTGTGTTGTAGTATTGATCCCAATGCTGGTATCAGTCCTGGATCAATAACACTGGATGGATGCGTTCAGCATGGAGCCCTGAGCTGTGTTACAGACAAACATGGAAACTGACAGGTCTGTGTCATTCACAGTCTGTAACACTTCTAAACAACAGAGGCTGACCCAAGTGCCTCAGAGCCAGGCACGCTCACATCACAGCTCTCTAAATAAGCCAGTTTCAAAATAAGAGCTGAAAGCTGTGTTTGCTTGTGTTAGCTTATTATTGTGGAGACTAACATTCAGTGATCATGTGTTCAGACTCATAATGATTACTCTCAGAAATCCTGATCTTTGTATTTACTGTGTGTTGGATCAATAACTGAGATTCATGGTATCACACAGCTGTGCTGCTGCTGATGTCAGCACATCTGGAACAATACGAGGTATCTGCTACCAGACTGAGCAGGACGTGAGACCTGTGGACTGTTTAAAGCTGTCCCTCCACAGCTCACTCAGACCTGATCCACACCTCAGTGATATTCTCTGACTTCCTCAGTAGAGACAGAAACCATTCAGATCTGGGACCATCAGCTGACTGATGATGTCACACAGACTGTGTTTTTCAGGAACAGTGATTCTGATGTGAGCCTGCTAGCTGACAGCAGACCTGATGAAAGCACATGTTCACATCTGTGAGGACAGACTGGACTCTTTGACTGCACCTTGGTTCTCCTCAGAGGTCTGTACAGGAGCATGTCCACCCCCACTGAAGATCTCAGTCACTGTGAAACATAGAAAGCTGCTTGTGTGGCCTCTGCCTCACATGTAGATACAGCTACAGGTTTCTCTGTCAGTCAGACTGAAACAGTGTCCTGATGCTGCATCATTCAGCTCTGTGCCCCAGTCAGCATCACTGGGAGCTACCAGTGTTTCTGCCCTTTCCTGTAACACTACACTCAGCACAGGCTCAGCTGGTATCCAGTGTTGGACTTTGGCTTCAGCTGCTGTGATAGATCCTCTAACATAGATCAGCTCTGCTACATGTTGTTAGATAAGTGCAGCTGCTGTCATGTCCTGATGTTTCTCTGGCTCAGCAGCTTCTCCATCAGAGGTTCACATGGAGCTGATCCAGTATCTCCAGTAACTGTGTTCTGTGCCTCACTGGTTCATCCTTCTGTCTGTGTGACGTCAGTCAGATGTTGAAGTTAAACTCTGTAATCTTCACTGTGTCACAGAGTTCAGTGAGTCCCGTTATTCACAGTATCAATCAGATCATCAGAGAACAGCTGATCAGCAATCAGTGGTGCCAACAGCGCCTCCTGTGGTGAGAGGATGCAATAATGCAATGTAGCATTTTTCCACTCAACACTTGCAGTCATGGAAACTGTCTGTTGGATCTGTGTGACGTTGCTTTCTTGGTTAGAGTTCCTCACAAATGTCCAGATGATTCTTCTAATGAGGCGTCGACCATGTTTGCAGCTCTTTGGAAGAAAACGTCGCCCTTTGCCATCCTTACTTTTCTTTGACTTCTTCAAATGCAGCTGAACTCCAGCTGGTATTTTCTTGGACTTTGCAGCTGTTTCTGGTCATCAGTTCATTCCTGCAAACCTCTGAAGCTGAACAACAATGATGCTGCATTGCTGGCTGATCCCAAAAGGTTGATTCTGTTCATCTGGACGTTTTCAGAAACGTTTGCTCACTGATCAGGTGACTTCTTCAGTCTCAGCTGACTGCAGCTTTACAAGCTTACAAACAGCACATTTGCACAATGACTGAAAGCAGCAGCACCTGATATATATGATACTAATATAATACATATACATATATAATCCATACTAATGATGAAGGAGCTGAGCTCACAGTCCATTGTTCATTCAGTGAACTACTCAGTTTATTTTGGGCCTCAGAAATGCTCACTCTGTTTGTACATCACTGTCAGCAATAGACTCATTCTGCTGTGTGGACAGGAACACATGTGACATCACTTCCTGTTTGTTTGTGACTGAAGAGGAAGAAGTTTACAAGGAATCATTTAGAAGAGTTTCAAACATCAACTGATTGAATCCATGAATCTGAAAACGTGTTTGTGAGTGAAAGAGACAGACATGTACAGACTGAACTATCTGTTCAACAGTCAGAGTGTTTCTGTAACAGGAGACACTCTTTACACTCCACTCAGCACAGGGACACTGAGGAACCAGGAAACCAGAGTCTAAACCCAGGATAAAGAGTTTGAGTGAATGTGGTGTTGAAGGTGTGGAGGTGGATCAGAGTGTCAGAGGAGACTCTGTAGAAGGACAGAGTGCCAGCAGGACAGTCCACATACACTGCTGCTCTGTTAGAGACAGAGGAGGAGGAGGACGAGGAGGAGATGGATGTTTTTATTCTATTGTGACAGACAGACTGAGGACCATTATAATCACAGTACAGACTCCAGGACTGATCATTGTATCCAAACAAACAGTCACTGCGTCCTTTCCTTCTGATGCTTCTGTAACTCACTGATATATAAACTCTTCCTCTCCACTCGACCTCCCAGTAACAGCGACCAGTCAGACCATTTCTACACAGCAGCTGATAAACATAACCATCAAATCTGTCTGGATGATCAGGATATGACTGAACCTCCTCCACATGTGTCACCTTCCTGTTGTTGTCAGACAGTTGGAGGTTTGTGTTCACTGTGTTTGTGTCGATTGTGAGTTGACAGGAATCTGATGGAGAGAACAAACACAATCCAGCTGCAGTTATTGATCCATCATCTGTTCATTGATTGACACTTTGATGATGACTCCTGACATGATGAAGATGGTTGAATGTGTGCTGCTTTGTTTTCATGAATCCCATTAAAAACACACTTACACTTCCTCAGACCTGGTCTCAACCATCGGACTCCAGCAGGCTCCACCCTGAAAGGAGGAGGGGGGTCAGAGCAGCACAGTCAGCATGCACACATGGACATTACATGGCTCTCACACACACACTGTTACACACTGAGCTCAAAGCTCGGCTCCACTGTTTTATTCAAAGAAATCTACATTTATTTATCAGCACATTTAAAAACAGCTTGAGCCAAAGTGCTGCACAGAGTAGAGAGAAAATAGGAAACATCCACAGTAATGACTATAAAGACTGGTCAGGATTGAAAGCTACAGAGTACAAATGTGTTTCCAACCGGCTTTTAAAAATGTCCAGTGTTGGTGACGACCTGATGTGAAGGGCGACTGTTCCAGAGTTTGGCTGCAGCCATCGATAAAGCTCACCTCTGTTTTTACGTCTAGTTCTGGTCAGAAGCTGCTTATCTGCAGACCTGAGGGCTCCACTTGGATTCTTTTGTTAAAGAGAGATAAGATGGAGCCAATCCATTCACAGATTTAAAGACAACCAGATCTGGAAGTGGATTCTACCACGTACTGGTAACCAGTGGAAGAAGCTGGTGATGGGTCGTCTAGCACAGACCCACCGCTGGAAGCAGACAATTGATGAGGGAGAGAACTGTGACAGCGCCGTTCCTTCACTTGACCTCAGTCGCTCTCGTCTGCTCCCTCGTAACACTGCTCTTTATTGAGCTTACATGGATATGCACAAGTTCATTAACATATGATGTCTTACACAGGTATGAACAAAGAGTCCCAGTCTGTGCATAGTGTGTGTGTGTGTGTGTGTGTGTGTGTGTGTGTGTGTGTGTGTGTGTGTGTGTCTGTGTGTGTGTGTGTGTGTGTGTGTGTGTGTGTGTGTGTGTGTGTGTGTGTGTGCGTGCGTGTGTGTGTGTGTGTGTGTCTGTGTGTGTGTGTGTGTGTGTGTGTGTTTTCCAGATGTGACCCTGTGACCCCAAAGCTGGTGCTAAGAGTCCAGCGGTCCCCCTAACAAAGGGCTCTTATACTTAACCAGACACAGAGCAGGTGTCCTCCTACACCAGGGGTCTCAAACTCGCGGCCCGCGGGCCAATTGCGGCCCGCAGGACGATAGTTTTTGGCCCCACCTTAATATGAAAATGTAATGTTAGTTTGATAATGTATGACACTTTACAGTGTTGTGGGCGGAGCTGAATTAAGCCACCAATCAGGGTGGGATATGGATCTCAGGGGACAGCAGCCGGGCTTGATGCAAGCAGGGAAACATTTCTCAATGAGTCAAAGTTCCAGCAGCGTTGCCCTGGAGTGTTTCTTTCTTTCTGTGCCTGGCTGGCTTCCTCCTTTCTATTGGGCAAACGCCGACATTCGCCCCAGCGCGCTGCGTTCACAACACTTCAAAAAAAGTTGTTTTTTTAAGTTGCTGCCCAGCGGGACATTATACGTATATAGATTTATACACACGTCAGTGGGATTTAAAGTTATTTTCCACAGAGAGAGATCTCATATTAACTCTCACAGTGATGCGTAGGCGGCGGATAAAAGAAAAGTCATGAACTCAATGCAGCCCAATTTAGTCTGCAGTCACATAGCGACACCTGTTCATCGGCAACAACAGTCCCCGGTAACCCGGACTAATTATAGGGTCGCACCGTAATTTGTGGCTCGATGTTTTTATTTGCATCACTGCGTTTGCATTGCAGCAAACATGAACATTACATATATTTCAATATAATGTAAAAGCAGTCAAAACAACTAACATCAGAAACAGCTGATGTTATTTGTTATATGTCACGGTGTCATTTCCGCTTCTTTCTCCTGTAACAACAGCCCGGCGCCGTGAGCAGTCGCCTTTTTTGCGCTCGCTATCCCTGCACTTTCTACCATCTGCAAACGCCACGGTGTTCGTGTCGTCATGAAAGACATGAACATCGAGCGTAAAAACAAAGGAGACTGCTACCGGCTTTTTATCTGCCGATCGCCGTGCTACGGTTGCAAGAAAAAGAAGCAGAAATGACGTTCTCTACGCGTTGAGACTCACAGTAATTCCAATGCATGGCCAGACCAGTGCTCAGCAGATATTTACAAGCTGTGTGATGCCATTGAGAATGTTGGTTTGCCATGTAAGAGGTTTGTTGGAATAACAACAGATGGAGCGCCATCAATGACAGGGAGGAAAAATGGACTGGTGGCACAAAACAAACTGGAAGAGGAAGGCGTGGAGGAGGCCATTGCTCTGCACTGCATCATCCATCAGCAGGTCCTTTGCAGCAAATGCCTGAAGTTTGACAATGTGATGTCTATTGTTGTGAAATGCATCAACCAAATCAGATCCAGGGGCTTAAAGCACCGAAGGTTCTGTGCTTTTTTAGAGGAAATGGAGTCAGAATATGGGGATGTGCTCGACTTCACTGAGGTACGTTGGCTCAGCAGGGGAAATGTATTAAAGAGACTTTTTGAGTTGAGAGCAGAAGTGAAGCCTTCATGGAGAAGGATGGAGTTAGTGTTCCTGTGCTAACTGATCCCAAATGGCTCATGGACTCAGCTTTTCTTGTTGATATGACACATGAGCTTAATGTCCTGAACAAGACGTTACAAGGCCAGGGGCAACTTGTCAGTGCTGCCTATGACAACGTGAGAGCATTCTCCACAAAACTGGCGCTCTGGAAAGCTCAGCTCTCTCAGACAAACCTTTGCCATTTCCCAGCATGCAAGGCACTCGTGGATGCAGGCACACCATTCAGTGCTGACGAGTATGTTGATGTCATTTTGAGGCTACAGGAGGAATTTGATCACAGATTTGCTGACTTCAAGACACACAGAGCCACCTTTCACATTTTTGCGGACCCCTTCTCCTTTGATGTGCAAGATGCCCCTTCTGTTCTTCAAATGGAGCTCATTGAGCTGCAGTGCAACTCTGAACTCAAAGCAAAGTTCAGGGAGGTGAGTGGAAAAGCAGACAAGCTTGGACAATTTTTGAGAGGATTGAGCCCTAGTTTCCTTCGGCTTTCCCGAATGTTCAAGCGGACCATGTGCCTTTTTGGTAGCACATACTTGTGCCAAAAGCTCTTCTCCACTTTGAACTTCAATAAGTCCAAGTACAGGTCCAGACTTACGGATGATCATCTTCAAGACATACTGAGGGTCGCAACTGCTTCCTCCCTCAGGCCAAATCTGGCTCGGCTATGCGAGAGGAAACGCTGCCAGGTCTCTAGCAGCAAGGAGTAGGCAAGAGAAGCCATGTTCAGAAGAACAGTTCATTTTCTACAGTGTTCCATTCATGTTCAGAAGAAGGTTATAGAACTGTTAATACAGACATTTCAATCTAAACACAGCAGATATAGAAAACACACAAGTTCACTGACTAAAAATATCTTATTATTATTTTATTTATGTATTACAGATTGATTGATTTTCTTATTAATTCTTAATTTGTTTATTTATTTTTCATATTTTGTGTTAAAAAATAAAAATAAAGAGATTTGAGAAGATTGGAATTTTTTAACCATGCCTTTCTTGTGGAAAACCTAATGCGGCCCAGCCTCACCCAGACTCTGCCTGTAGCGGCCCCCAGCTAAATTGAGTTTGAGACCCCTGTCCTACACCATAAATCAGTAAGAGAGGGTACGACCTCTCTCATGGCCCCAAGTGGTGTGTGCATGCCAGAGCACTCTGGAAGGCACACAGAGTCTTTACAGACTACAAAGGATCAAACCTCTATCATCATGCAATCGATTATACAACTCTAAGCATATATGAGTAAATATTTCTAAGCATAAATGACAATCAACAATATAAACCTTACAGCTGGTTTTAATAACAGAATTCATTTGTTTCTCAAATGAGAAAGAGCTATCGAGAAACACTCCTAAATCTTTAGTTCTGAACTTTTCCAGTGGGCCAAGGTCAACATTATCTGCCAATGCTAAATAGGCTGCCGTTATTAACTAATGCTAAT
Organism: Maylandia zebra; assembly: GCF_041146795.1. Lineage (NCBI taxonomy): Eukaryota > Metazoa > Chordata > Actinopteri > Cichliformes > Cichlidae > Maylandia > Maylandia zebra. The sequence continues at coordinate 3,991,049 of NW_027490041.1, forward strand.
TTGATGTGAATTAGCATTATGCACTAATGCTAACGCTTACTTTTTAACAATGTCAGTAGCTAATGCTAACACTATTTCCCTTAACTTTATAACAATGTGAACGGCTAATGCTAACACTCTTTTTCCTAGCATTACAACGTCTGAGCTGCTAATGCTAAGTAGGCCGCCATTAGCACCTACGTCTAATTTAAGGCAAATATGCATTAAATTCAAATTCAAATTCAAATTCAAATTCAAATTTTATTTGTCACACACACACAACCATACACAGTATGACATGGGGGTGAAATGCTTGTAGCTGTACAATGCCCGACCATTAAATGACAGAAGAAAAGTTTTACAATATTTACAATTTACTACAAAAATTTACAAATTAACTTAGGAATTTACAGTAAAGAATGTGCAAATAGCAGAAGAGATTATAAAGATAAGGATTATAAATTATAGGAATTATAGGATTATAGGAAATGTGTGGTGGTGCGTGTGGTGACGTGTGTGAGAGGCCAGTCTTATAGTGATGTGTTTGGGAGAGTCCAGTCCTACACCTGGTTCAGGGCCCGAATAGCCTGGGGGAAGAAGCTCCTCCTCATTCTCTCTGTTTTGGCCTTAAGGGAGCGGAAGCGCTTCCCAGACATCAACAGTGAGAAGAGTCCATTGTTGGGATGGGAGAGGTCCATCATAATCTTCCTAGCTTTGGACTTGCACCGCTTGGTGTAGATGGACAGCAGGTCAGGGAGCTCTGATTGAATGATGCGTTCTGCCGAGCGCACCGCTCTTTGCAGATGTCGTCTGTCCTGCTTGGTGCTGTTCCCAAACCAGGTGCAGATGTTTGACGTCAGGACGCTCTCGATGGTGCAGGAGTAGAAGTTCTTGAGCACCTTCAGTGGCAGATGGAAGTCTCTAAGTCTTCTGAGGAAGAAGAGACGCTGGCGGGCTTTCTTAACCAGGGTGTTGATGTGGCAGGACCATGACAGGTCCTGAGTGATGTGGACACCCAGGTATCGGAAACTGTCCACTCTCTCCACTGGCGTGCCACTGATGATGAGGGGTTTGTAATTCCTCGCCTGCTTTGTAGTGGAGTCCACAATCAGCTCCTTAGTCTTGCTGATGTTTAGGAGGAGGTTATTCTTCTGGCACCAGGTCTCCAGGTTCCTAATCTCCTCCAGGTAGGCCGTCTCGATGTTGTCGGAGATCAGGCCAACAACAGCAGTGTCGTCAGCAAACTTGACAATGGAGGTGGTGTCTGATGTGGCTACACAGTCATAAGTGTACAGTGAGTACAGCAGGGGGCTTAAAACACAGCCCTGAGGCACTCCAGTGCTGAGTGAGATGGAGGGGGAGACTTGTTTTCCTACCCTCACTGATTGGGGTCTGTCTGTGAGGAAGTTGAGGATCCACTGACACAGTGATGAGCTGAGTCCTAGATCCGTCAACTTGGTGAAAAGCTTAGAGGGAATTATTGTGTTGAATGCTGAACTGTAGTCCACGAACAGCATCCTAACATAATTCCCTGTGCCAGTGTCCAGGTGACTCAGGGATGTGTGGAGCAGGTGAGATATGGCATCGTCTGTGGAACGATTAGTCCGGTAAGCAAACTGAAGTGAGTCGATGGTGGCAGGAAGTGAAGAAGTGATGTGATCTCTCATCAGTCTTTCAAAACACTTCATCACAATTGAAGTCAGTGCTACTGGACGGTAGTCATTGTGGCAAGCGGGCTGTTGTTTCTTTGGAACAGGGACAATAATGGACCGTTTGAAGCACGTGGGAACCACAGCTTGGGCCAGGGAGAGGTTGAAGATCTCCGTGAACACCGGTGCTAGTTGATCAGCGCAGGCTCTAAGGACCCGGCCAGGGATTGCATCTGGTCCTGCTGCCTTCCTGGTGTTCACCCTCCTGAAGGTGTTCCTCACGGCATGCTCTGTGATGACGAATGCATTTTCTTCACTGGTGCACTCCGAGCGCGCGCAGCCGTTTGTTGTTTTAATTGCTGCGGCGTCGAAGCGAGCATAAAACGTGTTCAGCTCATCAGCCAGTGAAGCATCGGCATTCATCATTGAAGAAGCTGGTCGTTTATAGTCCGTTATAGTCCGCAGTCCTTTCCACAGGCTCCTAGAGTCGCACTGTCGTAGCTGTGACTCTAGTTTTTCCCCGTAGCTCCGCTTTGCCTTTCGGACCGCGCTGCGCACGTTGTAGGACGCAGCCTTGTATAGGTCCATATTACCGGAGACGAGCCCTTCATTGTAGGCAGCGGTGCATGATCTCAGAGCGTCGCGGATGTTTTTATTCACCCACGGCTTCTGGTTGGGAAACGTTCGGATGATAGTTCTTTCTGCTGTGTCGTCCGCTAGTTTCCCGATAAATCCCACAACCGCTTCCGTAAACATGTTGATGTCATCAGAGCTGCGCCGAAACATGTCCCAGTCTGCGTCATCCAGTGCGTCCTGCAGCGCGGCCACCGATTGGTCCGTCCAGCGAGCAACCTCCCTCCTGATTGGTGGTTTTAGCCTTTGTTTGTAAGCAGGTATGAGGAAGATGGCGGAATGGTCCGATTTTCCAAATGCCGGCAGGGGTTGAGCCTTGTAACAGTTCTTGAACGGGGTGTAGCAGTGGTCTAATGTCCTCGTGCCCCGGGTGGGGCAGTTGATGTGCTGGTGAAGGTTGTGAAATGTCCGTTTGAGATTCACTCTGTTAAAATCTCCCATAACAATGAGTGCGGCATCTCGGTGAAGTGTTTGTTGATGTGTGAGAGCCTCATGTAGCTCACATAAGGCAGTGTCCGAGTCCGCGTGAGGCGGAATGTAAACAGTGCAGGCAATGACCGCAGTGAATTCCCGAGGGAGATAGAAAGGGCGACACTTAACGATCAAAAGCTCCAGATTGGGCGAGCAAGAGCGTGTGAGTGGGGAGATGTTTGTGCTGTCGCACCATCTGTTGTTCACCATCAAACACACTCCACCACCTCTTTTCTTCCCCGACTCCATTGTCCTGTCCATGCGGTAAACCGAAAAGAACCCCGTCGGCTGCACGGCGTGGTCTGGTATCGCTGGGTTCAGCCAAGTCTCGGTGAAGCAGAGGAGGTTGCAGTCCCGAATGTCTCTCTGGAACTTGATTCTGGCTCTGAGGTCATCAAGCTTGTTCTCGATGGATTGAACATTGGCTAGCAGGATACTGGGCATGGGTGCGCGGTGTGCGCGAGCCCGTAGCCTGTTCCTGATGCCGGCTCTTTTACCTCGAGGCCGTCGCTTAGGGTCGCGTCCTTTGTTCTCTCTCAGGATCTCCTTTGGCCACGTTGGGTCCGGAGTTAAACATGGTGAAATGTTCGTGTACTGCAGACCAATAGAAACCAAAGTGTCTCTACTGTAGCGGATTTGTGTGTTTTGCATGATGCCCATGCAAGATTATCACAGATATAGCAAAAAGTGACGAAAAACTGCAAAAAGTGGAGAAGTTAGGGCAGAGCATCCAGCACGGCAGCCGACCTCACCGGCGCCATTTTGATTTGTATTAGAAGCTAATGCTCATATCGTTTTCCTTTGCTTTATAACAATGTGAGCAGCTACTGCTAAATAGCATTAGCTAATAACAGCAGTCTAATTTAATGCAAGTTAGCCTCATTTGCATTATGACGATGTGAGGAGTTAATGCTAAATATGCTGCCATTAGCGGCTAATTCTAATTAGGGGTGAATAATTATTACCAGCTAATGCTAATATCGTTTTCTCTTTTTCCTTATAACAACTTGAGCAGCTAATGCTAATTTGATGCAATTAGCATTATATTAGTGAGCAGTTAATGCTAAGTAGGCTGCCATTATTAACTAATACTACGTTGACGTGAATTAGCATTATGCGCTACTGCTAATACTGTTTTCCCTTACTTTTTAACAGTGTGAGTGGCTAATTCTAAGTACGCTGCTGTAAATAGCTAATGCTAATTTAATGTGAGTTAGCATTATCCAATAACACTGTTTTATTTTACTTATTAAAAATGATAGTAGCTAATACTAATACTCTTTTCCGTTGGGTAACAACAATGTGAGGAGTTAATGGTAAGCAGGCTGCTTTTAGCGGCTTACTCTAATTAGGGGTGAATAATTATTAGCAGCTAATGCTAATATTGTTTTCTCTTCCCTTTTAACAATGTGAGCAGCTAGTGCTAATTTGAGGTGAATTTGCATTATATTAGTGAGGAGTTAATGCTAAGTAGGCTACCATTAGCAGCTAAAGCTAATTTGAGGTGAATAAGCATTAGTAGCTAACGCTAATACCCTTTTCTCTTGTGTTATAATGATGTGAGACGTTAATGCTCAATAGGCTTCCATGAGTGACTCCTTTCCCTTGTATTATAAAGATGTGAAGAGTTTATGCTAAGTAAGCTGCCATTAGCAGCTAATGTTAATACTGTTTTCCCTTGCTGTATACGACTTAAGCAGCTATTGCTAAGTAGGCCACTTTGCTCTGCTAAGGATTTGTGTGACCATGATGGAAACTCTGATAAGCTAATGCTGCTAAGCTAATGCTGTTTATGGGCCCTGTTAGAATCAATATTTCATTCTCATTTTGTTGTTTGAGAATAACAGAAAAATGTGCACTTGAGAAAAAAAATTATTGTGAATTCAGCTGTGAATGTAGAGTTTGTCATTATTTAAGCTTCCATTTCCAAATGTTAGCTGACACTTTATTAGGTACACTGGCATCTATCTCAGGTACACCTGTGACCTAGATGTTCCTGCAAACAGATTCCTTGGAGACCCCCTACATAAATATCCACGTTCTATCCAGCAAGACTAGTGTGTCTGTCCCTGAAAATATTCCTGCATGTGTGATTGTTCATGTGTCATCTGCAGGAAACAAACAGGAAGTGAGTGAAAGACACAGGAAATGTTTCCAGCTCTTCCTCCTCTATCAGACATTCTTCATACCTGAGAGTGTCCAGTCTCCAGCCTGGATCCTTCAGTCCAGCCGACAGCAGCTTCATTCCTGAGTCACCTGGATGATTGTAACTCAGGTCCAGCTCTCTCAGATGGGAGGGGTTGGAGCTCAGAGCTGAGGCCAGAGAAGTACAGCCTTCCTCTGTGATCAGACAGCCTGACAGGCTGCAGACACACAAAACAACAATCTGTCACAATAACATCGATCCATTTACATTCATTCAATGTAACTGTGGCGGAGGCGTGGCCCTGGGCGCAGCTGCAGGGGAGGAGTGGAGCGGAAGGCTCAACGGGGCGGCGCTGCGAGGCCGGTAAGAGCAGCTGATATTGTTTATGGACTGATGATGGTCTCCTCCGCTGTGTTTATAGTGAGACGAGGAGGAGCGGCCAGGAGAGATCAGCTGGGCTCGAGCTGTCAGACGGTGCGACTGAGTCAGCTGTCAAAATACAAAACATCAATAAAGGTGGGAGTTGGCTATACCTGCCTGTGTGTGCGTGTGTCTGTGCCTGGTGTACTCCACAGGTGGTGCCGAAACCCAGGACAGTGCCGGTGGGGAAATGTCCGACCCACAGGCCACGCCACCCGCCCAGCCTCTGCAATTCTTGGCGCAGATGCTGGCGGAGATGGCGACGATGAGCCGGGATCAGGCGGCCGACATGCGTGCCCACCTGGCCGCGCTGCGGGAGCAGACGGACCGACAGACGCAAGTTCTGGAACGGCTGGTCGGGGCCGCTGCCACGCCGAAGCCCTCGCCACTGTCGGTGGCGGTGCCCCGGATGGGGGACGGGGACGACCCACAAGTTTTTTTGGAGACCTTCCGTGCCACGGCGGAGGCTTGGCAGTGGCCGCGGGAGGAGTGGGCTCCGCGGCTGCTCCCCCTGCTGTCCGGGGAGGCACAAACAGCGGCCCTGAGTCTGCCTCCGGCGTCGAGGAGCAGCTTCCCGGACGTGAGCCGGGCGGTGGTGGACAGGCTGGGGCTCACCACCGAAGACCATCGCGGGCGGTTCCGGGCCTGTCGGCTGGCTACAACGGACCGACCATTCGCCTGGGCCCGGCAGCTGTGCGACGCGGCGGTGCGCTGGCTGCAGCCGGGAGCATCGGGGGGCGAGACGAAGCTGGTGGACAAGGTGGTGCTGGAGCAGTTCACGGAGGGATTGCCAGCGGAGACGGCGAGATGGGTCCGGTGCCACCGGCCCGCAAGCCTGGATGTAGCGGTGACGCTAGCGGAAGACCACCTTGCCGCTGGAGCAGGGGAACCCGGGGACGCCGGACGGAGGCCGAACAAACAGGCCCCAGTGCCGGCCCCGAGACGCCGTGTGCCGGCACCAGGGCAGGCAGAGCGGCTGCCGGCGCTGAGCCCCACTAACCCTTTCGCGGCGTTGGTGCCGTCCAGGGGAGCCGAGCCAAGTGGAGCCGCCACCGAGCCACGGAGGGCCGCACAGACGCCGGGGCTGGAGTGTTGGAAGTGCGGGCAGCCAGGGCACCTGAGGAGGGATTGTCCGCTCATGGAAGTGGGGCAGGTGTTTCGCGTTGCTGGCGCCCCAGCACCCTCCCCCGATCCAGGAGGGACATACAGTATTCCGGTAAGGACTCGAGGGGGTATACGCCAGGCGTTGGTGGACACGGGCTGCACGCAGACCCTCGTACACCAAAGCTTGGTTCGCCCCGGGGCATTGCTGGAGGCAGAATGGGTGGAGGTGAGGTGTGTGCATGGTGATGTTCACAGGTATCCCATAGTGCCGCTGTTGTTAAAATATAAGGGCAAAACACATAGGGTTCCCCGGAGGCATCTTCCTTGGGGGGCTCAACCCGGGGTAGCGGTCACGTCCGGTTGGGGGCTCTGTTGGCTCTCAGGTGACTGTTTCCTCGCGGCTGCGTGCAGCGGGGCTAGGGGAGGGTCTGTGCTGACGGACGTGGGTTACTGACCTGGCAACCTGGCTGCCCCTGGGTGGGTCCGGGATGGGCGTGAGGTTCTGGGGGCGCTCCGTCTCTGGGCTGGGGCCCGGGCCGGGCCTCGGGGGCTTGGGTCCTGGTTGGTGTGTTGCCGGGGTTGAGGGCGGGTGGGTGCATGGGGGCCCGGCCCTGGAGCAGGGTGCCGCCGGTGCATCGAGCCGCCTGGGGGGCTCTTCAACTGGTGGGGGGGATGGTCACATCTTGCAGGAGCTTTCTTCTCTTCAGGAACTCTCTGCAGGAGGGGGAGATACAGGAGAGGTGGAGGAAGATCTCAGCCTGGGCGTTTACCGTCTTATGTAGTCTGGAAGATGAGTGGATGGTGGGGTGGGTGCAGTTTTCTCTGTGGTGGGGTTGGGTGGACTGTCCAGGGCTCTGTGGAGCCGGGGGGCACTACTGCACTGGGCCCCGGTCTGATGGGCTTGGGCCCCCTTTCCCTGGCGGGTCGCGAAGGGTGGGAGTGCCTACTGGGGTCAGCGGGGGAGCTGGCCCCAGGGAGGGGTTACCTGCCCCTCCCTTCCTTCCCTCCCCATCTCCAGCTGCCTCCCTCTTCCCGCTCCTTCACAACCACCCACACATGCAGGGCCTTGGAGTAGGGGTATGTCACCAGGGTGCAGAGGAGGCTACCCCCCCCCCTCTGTCCCCTTCTGGTTGCCTCTGCCTCAATTTTATCCCACAACTTAGACATTCACATTATTCACACTCTCATTACACATACATGTAGGATCTTGGGGGTGGGCACAATCACGGAGTCCAAATTACCATCAGGGTGTATACCTCACCCCTGACGTCGTTGCCCACCTCTCAATTTTAAATACACTTAGTCATTGAGGGCTAGCAGGAGGGACTATACGCTTACCTGCTGCTCCTTGGCAGGTAGCTCCATGCCCTCCTGGGTTTTAATTGCACCTTAGAACACATATGCATCAACACTACAATGAGCGGGTGGAGGGAGGTTTGAAGTCTTCTCCCACCCCCATTCTCTTCGGCCTGCTGGAGCGGGAGGGCTAGTAGGAGGAGTTGGTCGTCCGACTGCGGTCTGGGGTGTGGGGCCTCCCTGCTGCTGCGGAGTCAGGGTGGTCTGCCTCTCCCCACCGCAGGGAAAAGGGTAACACCACCTGGGTCTGGGTGCAATTTCCCCCTCCAGGGGCAAGGGTACCTAGACCCGGTTTGTAGAGTACGCTTGGGGAGTGTGATTGTGTGTACAGCGTCTCTTTATGTCTGTCTCCACGTTGGTTGAGTGTGGAGTGAGTGCACATGAGAGCATGAGGGTGGGAATGGATGTTTGTGTCTGTGTGTGCCTGTGTGTCTATATGTCAGGTTGGGTATCAGACGCCACCTCTCTGGGGACACCTCAGGCCCTCCAAGGTTTGGAGGCCTATCTCCACCCACCACCACTTCCCCTGCCGGTGGCGGACTCCCTCAGGTGTCAGTGTGCTGGTGGTTCTTTGTGTCTGGGGGTGGGCGTCCGGGTACACACCGGCTCACTCCTTGGCGGCCGCTTGTCGGGGCCTGGGGCCTGGGGCTCGCTCGGGCCCCCTTTGGAGGTGGGGTGCCCCCGGCCTCTCGGCCTGGGGCTCGGTCACTCAGGCACAGCTGGGGGCCGGCGGAGCTCACGGGCGCGTCACTGCAACTCCCCCTGGCTTCTGCTCCGCGGCTGCTGGGCGAGCCCTCATCTGGGACTCTCCTTAGCTCTTACTGGAACAGTGGCGCGGCTGCCCCTCTGTTGGTCTTCCATGGTCTCTTGTGTTCTGGGGGCCTCTGGATGTCTGGAGTTTTGATCTCCTCCATACCCGCTTCACACCCTGGAGGACGGGGCTGTGGCCCCCCCACACTCCCTAGCAGATCATTACATGGAGAAACCTTTGGAATGCAAGCATGCTGATCCACACAGGTATGCACACAGGTGTACACATGGGTATTCACAGACGCGGACTAAAGCTTTCTTGGCTGCTGCCTCAAAGCACACTGTGCGCTGTCTAACTTGCGTGCTGCACAATATCGTTTATTATTTAGTAACTATTGATATCTATGACTAGCTAGTTTATTGTGATGGTGCTTTGTTTTCTCTATTATTATGTTGCTCTTTGTTGTTTGCTGTCTCCTCTGTTTGTTTTTTTTGTTTGTTTTTTTTTTCTCCATACAGGTGACCCAGGAGTTGTTCCCCCCCCCCCCCCCCCCACCCTTCTCACCGTCTCTTCTCCCCTTTGGTTTTCTTTCTTTCTCTCCCCCTCTTTCTCTCATTCATTCCCCCTGTCCTATTTATTAAAAAAAATGACAAAGGATGAACTAAAGCTCTGCCATCACGTAATGTCGCATACTGCTGTTTCTGATGTCATTTAAAAAAAAAAAAAAAAAAAAAAAAAAAACCACATAGAGTAACGGCGGCGGTTAGCCCGCGCCTGTCGCACCCCCTGATTCTGGGTACCAATTGGCCGGGGTATCATCAGCTACTGGGGCAGTACGCGGGGGTGCGATCACGACCGGAAGCGGGGTGTAGCGTGTGCGCGGCATTCAGCGGTGACGCGGGGTCGTCCGACACCGACTCCGGGGGGAGGAGCTGGCGGGTCCCTCACGGGACGTCCCGCCGGCCCCGGAAGTGTCCCCCATGGGTGATTTTCCACTGGAGCAGTCTCGTGACAACACCCTACGCTCAGCCTTTGACCAAGTGATGGCTATTGATGGTCACGTGGTGCGCCCTGAGGCCGCGCAGACCTACCCGCGTTTCGTCTTATTAAATGACCAATTATATCGAGTGAGTCGTGACACTCAGACAGAGGAAACACACACCCAGTTGTTGGTGCCGCAGGGCCGCCGGGAAACGCTTTTCCAGGCGGCCCACTATAACCCCATGGCAGGGCATATGGGCTACGAGAAAACTCTGGAGCGAATAACGGCACGATTTTATTGGCCGGGCATCCGAGCGGATGTGCGCCGCTGGTGCGCGTCCTGCCCGGACTGCCAGCTTGTTAACCAGCCGGCCATACCGAAAGCGCCTCTGCGCCCTCTCCCCCTCATTGAGGTTCAGTTTGAGCGCATCGGCATGGACCTCATCGGGCCGTTTCACCGGAGTGCACGCGGCTACCGCTTTGTGTTAGTCCTGGTGGATTACGCAACGCGGTACCCGGAAGCAGTTCCGCTGCGCACCATCTCTGCAAAGAGTGTGGCACAGGCACTGTTTCAGGTCATCTCCCGAGTCGGGATCCCGAAAGAGATACTGACTGACCAGGGCACGTCGTTTATGTCTCGTACACTGCGGGAACTGTACGAATTACTGGGCATTAAATCTATTCGGACCAGCGTCTACCACCCTCAGACTGACGGGCTGGTGGAGCGGCTGAATAAGACTTTAAAGTCCATGATTCGGAAGTTCATTAACGAGGATGAACGCGATTGGGATCACTGGCTAGACCCTCTGTTATTCGCAGTGCGGGAGGTGCCCCAGGCCTCCACGGGATTTTCTCCCTTTGAACTGCTGTTCGGCAGGAGGCCACGTGGGGTGCTCGACCTGATTAAAGAAAGCTGGGAGGACAGTCCGAGCCCCGCCAAAAATGAGATTCAGTACGTGTTGGACCTGAGAGCAAAACTCCACACTTTGGGGAGGTTGTCACGGGAGAATTTGCTCCAGGCTCAGCAGCGTCAGCAACGCCTGTATGACAGAGGAGCTAGACTCAGGCAATTTTCACCGGGAGATAAAGTGCTTGTATTACTCCCTACTTCCAGCTAAAAGTTGCTCGCCAAGTGGCAAGGACGCTTTGTGGTCACACGGCGAGTCGGGGACGTGGACTATGAGGTCGCTCGGTCGGACAGGGGAGGAGCCACGCAGATTTATCACCTCAATCTCCTCAAACTGTGGCGTGAGCTTGAAACCGCTTCTCTGGTGAGCTTGGTGAAGGAGAGAGATGAGTTGGGGCCTGAGGTGCCAAATTCTATCATTCCCACCTCCCTCCCTTGTGATGACCATCTCACACAGGCCCAGAGAGCGGATGTTGTCGCGTTGCAACAGCGTTTTGCGGACGTGTTCTCCCCCCTGCCCGGCCGGACGTCCCTCATCGAGCACCATTTCATGACGCAGCCCGGCGTGACGGTGCGTTCACGGCCCTACAGGCTCCCGGAGCATAAGCGGAAAATCGTGCAGAGGGAATTGGCGGAAATGCTGAGGATGGGAGTAATAGAAGAGTCGCACAGCGCCTGGTGTAGCCCCATCGTTCTGGTGGCGAAGAAGGATGGGTCTATATGGTTCTGTGTCAACTATCGCAGGGTGAACGAAGTGTCACGCTTTGATGCCTACCCCATGCCTCGGGTCGACGAGCTCCTGGACCGGTTAGGCACGGCCCGCTTTTTCACGACACTGGACTTAACCAAGGGCTATTGGCAGATTCCCTTGTCTGCCGAGGCCAGGGAGAAAACAGCCTTCTACACTCCGTACGGTTTGTACCAGTTCGTGACTCTTCCGTTTGGCCTGTTCGGGGCCCCGGCCACTTTCCAGCGTCTCATGGACCGGGTACTGCGTCCGCACACAGCGTATGCTGCCGCCTACCTGGATGACGTGATCATCCACAGCGACACCTGGGCGGAGCATGTGCTGCGGGTGGCCGCGGTCCTGGAGTCCCTGAGGGGGGCGGGGCTCACGGCCAATCCGAAGAAGTGCGCGGTTGGACGGAGGGAGGTGCAGTATCTGGGGTACTACCTGGGGGGCGGGCAGGTGCGTCCACAGGTGGAGAAGACGGCGGCTATCGCATCCTGCCCGCGCCCCAGGACGAAAAAGGAGGTGAGACGGTTCTTGGGGTTGGCGGGTTACTATCGTTGCTTTGGGCCGGGGTTTGCGCAGCTAACCAGCCCCCTGACCGATCTCACTCGAAAGGGTGCCCCGGATCTGGTCCAGTGGACGGGGCCGTGCCAGGCGGCGTTTGTGCAGGTGAAAAAGGCTCTCTGTGGGGAGCCGCTGCTTCACACTCCTAACTTTTCCCTCCCTTTTGTTCTGCAGACTGACGCCTTGGACAGAGGGCTGGGAGCCGTTTTGTCCCAGCAGGTGAGGGGGGCCGACCGCCCTGTCCTGTTCATCAGCCGGAAGCTGGCGGAGCGCGAGCGCCGGTACAGCACTGTGGAGAAGGAGTGCCTGGCCATCCGGTGGGCAGGGACGCTCATTCACCCTCTGTTCGGACCACGCCCCGCTGCAGTGGCTCCACCGCATGAAGGATGCCAACGCCCGGATACCCGGTGGTATCTGGCGTTGCAGCCCTTTAAGTTCAAGGTGATCCATAGGCCGGGGGCGCAGATGGCAGTGGCCGATTTCCTCTCTCGCTCGCAGGGGGGGGAGTTGGCTCGGCCGGACGGCTCCCCGTCCTCGAACGGGCGGTGGGGGTGTGTGGCGGAGGCGTGGCCCCGGGCGCAGCTGCAGGGGAGGAGTGGAGCGGAAGGCTCAACGGGGCGGCGCTGCGAGGCCGGTAAGAGCAGCTGATATTGTTTATGGACTGATGATGGTCTCCTCCGCTGTGTTTATAGTGAGACGAGGAGGAGCGGCCAGGAGAGATCAGCTGGGCTCGAGCTGTCAGACGGTGCGACTGAGTCAGCTGTCAAAATACAAAACATCAATAAAGGTGGAAGTTGGCTATACCTGCCTGTGTGTGCGTGTGTCTGTGCCTGGTGTACTCCACAGTAACTTTATTTATAAGTGACAATACCCAACAGACAACAACAGTCATCTGAAGCTGTTTAACAGAGTAAGGTAACAGCCTCCAATATTAGAGAGAAAGCCCCAAACATCAGACAATCGACTGTGAGCAGCAGTTGGTGATGGTGGGAAAAAGAACTCCCTTTGACACAAAAATCCTCCCAGTGAAAACAGGCTCCAGGAGTAGCATCTACCATGACTGGTTGCAGGGTGAGGGGAAAGAGAAGAGATGAGCTCAGAGAGAAAAGAACAAAACACAAACTAAGGAGAGAGAAGACAAAAGTTAAGGACATGCAGTAGTGACATATAAAAGCATCAGGAGTGAAAAGAGAGCATTCAGAGCGTTTGTGCTGCTCCCTGATAACAGAACAATAGTTCTGCTGCTTCCTGTTCTGGAAACACACATTTATAAATGTTCACTTGCTGTTGATCAAAGGTATGTTGGTGGCTCTGGACGCTGAGGGAACTTTGTAAAAAACTAGATCAAATGTTAACGTCCTGGCAGAGGCAAAGAACTTTGATTTGATATTTGATTAGATTCATGTTTCAGCTCAGACTGACAGAAATATTTGAACTGCTGCTGTGTTAAAGGGAACACTGCTGTTAGAAAGCACCTGATCTGTTTCTGCACACTGAATGTTGCACTTCTCATACTGCAGTACTATTACAATAAGTACACAATACACTACTTTTGAACTCATGATTGAATGTTGCTGTAACAAAGCCATTAATGTGATTCAAAGTGTTCATGGTTTCCCAGCACAACAAATGATTGCACAAGTGTGACTGATCCACTTTCTAATGTGTGTGTAGCCCACACTGTGTGTCACTGTGTCACAGGTGAGTCTGTGTGTCCAGGTTCTATGAGGACAACAGGATATAGTGACTGAGTCCAGCAGCTTAAAGTCTGACTCCATCCTCCATTTAAATAACTCACAGCAACAACTGAATAGCTTTGCCTTTGTGTAGCTGACACTTCATTTTAATGTCCTTCTATTCTGGTTCATCTGGTCTCAGTTTCTATAAGCACACAGGTTTCATCAGGGACTCTATGACCTCAGTAATCTTTGCTGGGCCTTAATGCTCTGAACAAAGCTGCACATCACAAGACTAAATAGAAACGAATCAGTCTTTCATTCTCACTGCTGTTTGACTTCAGCTCTCAATGTCCCACCATAACCCATGGAAAGAATTACTGTCCATCCAGGCTGCTGAACATGGAGCTGAAGAAGGTGGAGTATTGTGAGGGCTGATGGAGATGATGATGAGGAATCCAGGAGCAGTGGGTGGATGGCAGCATCAGCATGAAGGATCAGTGTGAGAACACATCATCATCCACAAAGGAAACCAGTCTGAGTGTCTGACGCTCTTGTTAGAAAGACGCAGTCCCAGCAGTTAGCTTGTCTGCTAGTTAGCTGAGAGCTAACTGACTTGTACATTGAATACCAAACTGTGTAAACCAGGGGTGTCAAACATATGGCCCGTGGGCCAAATCCAGCCCTTGAGATAATTTCATATGTCAAATATTGATGAATTTTCAGGCTTGCTGATAATCAATGTGAGCACGGCTGAGGTTTTATTCTGATGAGCAAACCCTGTGGCCAAACACTTTCAGAGACAGACTGGGATCATATCATTATGTGAAAGAGGATGGAAATGTCCCATAGACAGCAAGGGTAGTGGTAGAGACCAGTACACAGAGAAATGGGAGCTGTATTTAAATGCAAGCGTGTCAGGAAAGAGTGAAAAAGCAAAATGAGCAGCATCTGGCTGCATTTCAGTGATATTGGAGACCACAAAGCTGAGTGCAACATTTATATAACAGATATACAGGAGACGCTGAGAGTAGAACTGATAAAATTAGGAGCTGGCTAAAGTGAGACCCATTTTTATTTCCACCCATTTTCCATTGTGGAGGACAAAAGGTTTCAAACTGGTCCAGGTCTTAAACCTCACGTGTTCTTCCTAATAGCAGTAAATGGATAAAAATAAGGCTTTTATGAAAACACTGAATAAAACTTGTTGCCTTTAAAAAGACTAAATGTACAGTTCAGTATTGAATACTACATAAAATAAACTATATATAAAGTGTGTCTGAATGGCAGAGATGCAGAAATATGTGCATGTAGCACAGAGCCACGGCTCAGTGTCTGAATGAGTCTCACAGACCTGAATGTGCTGTTGAAGCCATTTATAATTATAACGTAATTCTTTATTCGTTTGATCTGCTCCTTACCACAAGTGACCAGACGTAGAAGGTTTTGGACTTTTAACTATATTTTCTTACGTTTTACAACTTTTCTTACTGTTAAAAACCTCGTTATGGCCATTCATGCTGTACAAAGTAATTAGACATGTGTGGTATCTACAGAAACGTCAGAATCTCAGCTAAAAGTTCACAAAACCATCTCAACAACCACCAAACAGCTGAAACAGCAGGTGAACAGATCACACAAAAAAGATGTAAACACAAATCCCCCTGATCATCTGTTTTTTAAACATGAAGCGTAGTTTTGGACGTTCATTTACTGCTGGTTCAGTGAATTTTGGTTGGACAGTGATGAAACCTGCAGCCTCAGAATCTGTGAGAAGTCTGCTTTCAGCACGCAACAGCATTGTTGTGTTGTGTGCTGTGGATTCACCTCTGCAAACTCATCACTGTTTCACCATCATGTTTCTACTTAGACAATAACAAAGGAAGCAGTTCCCAGGAACTACTTCCTGTCTTGTTAACATAAGAGTACGTTGCCCTTCAAAACACCTCCACTTCTCCTCTTATTAGAGGAATCAACAGAATATCAACAGAATGTGTCAAAAAATCAACTAGGGCATGTGTTTGATTAACAAAGTAGTAATATGTTTACATCACATGAACAAATCATTTTTATGCTCATTAAATGATTAATTCTTTTTTGTTGAATATAAATCAAAGAAAACTTTGATGAGTTAAATTCGTTCATGGCAATCCAATGAGAATGAGGTCCATCAAACCAAAGGCTCTGATAGCGTCATGTATTGCGCATGCTCCACGCCCACCGGATGCGGAAAGGTCCGTTGAGAAGTGAACGAGCGCACGTGGAGTGACTTCTTTGGCATACCTGATAGTGAGGTAAGCAATATTTCTTGATATATTTATTTAGGTTAGTGGAGTGAGAGATAAATACTATTAGTTAAAAATTTTTACCTGTGTAGTGTGGAGATTTATATATAGCAGGGAGGTTGTAGACCCAAACATTTTTCAAATGTAAGTCGGTGAATTTAATGTTTTTTTAAAAACTTAACCGGAGTCGCTAATTGTTGCAACAGAGCAAAAACTGATGAGGTTATTTTGGTAAGTTCGTTTTTTTGTTTTTGTTTCTGTTGAGTTTGAATGAGGTTTGTTTCATGGTTATCTGCATTGGTAGGACTGTTTTTCTTCTCTGGAGTTAGCTAACTTTGAAGAGCGGGAAAGCCGCGTAGAGCCGTAACGTCTTCGCATATAGCTCCATGAATGAAGGGTTACTTTCTGCTTAGCCGGAGTTGGTGATTGTTGGTAGTAGTGGTAAGACTGACCGACATGGTTTGGGTGATTTTATGAGTGTTTTATGATGCTCTAAAATTCCTGTTTTTGTCAGTGGAATTTAGTCGCGGCAACCGCATTAACTGGATTGATGAAAGGTTTAATTCAACTAAACCAGCGTTTAGGGGAGTTAATAACAAGGAGTAAGATAAAATCTGTCACAATAATTGCATGTGCATTTTCTTTTTTTGTAATATATTCACTTAGTTTTTGAATTCAGAATGATTTAGGTGGATAATTGTTTGGGTTATAGTTTCTCTGGTGCTCTGCATTAAGGCTGACTAACGATGCGTTCACACCGAACACGATAGATGCCTCTAGCTGATCGCGTGCACATTTGCACCTCGAAGCGCGTCCAGCATGAACTGGTCGAGCTTTATATGCAATTTTCACGCGTATGAAGAAGAGATCTGGGAGGAAGTAGTGCCAGACGGTATGTTATTAAAATGGCAGCTGGCAATCTAGCGTTTGAAGAAAGAGTCTCCCTTCTCTATTTGCTGTGGAGAGCAGAGCAGTGCCTAAAGGACGTCCTCACTGTACCTGGGTCCATCAGGTCTTCCACAAGCGTGAGCAGTTTGGTGAGTTTCACCACTTGCTCCAGAAGCTCCGTCTGGATGACGGCCGCTTTCAGCTGTACCACCTTCTGTCCCTTGCCGAGTTTGAGGAGCTGCTGTCCCGCAGATTTTACCAGCTCGAGCGGTAGACGTGATAAGCGCGAATGCACAAAATGCACCACACAAACTGCAGTGCGTATTTTACTTCGCGCTTCAAAGGCGTCAGTCGTGTGAAGTAGGCAGAAAAGCGTTTTCTCAATGCAAATCTGCTTCCAAAGTTTAGCTGGACCTCCAGTCGCGCTTCATCGTGCTCCTCCATTGACTTTACATGTAAACCTGAAGCTCTGGTCGCGTCTATCGCTTTCGGTGTGTACACACCGTAACAGTCTTCACATTTCACAGTATGTAGATATTAACACAAATTTGTCAGAGTAATAACTTTGTTTAAATTAATTTCTCTCTCCAGAAATACATCACAAAATAAAGCCACATTCCCATGCTCTGAGATTCTTATGCACCTCCTCAACAATACATGGTAAGTTCATGTTTGCCTTATTATTATTATTATTATTATGTTATTTATTTATTTATTTTTTGGATGATGCAGAAGTTTAATCTCCTTGACGTTTTCTAATGCATATTTCATTTTTTATCAGTGACGTGTATGTGGCAGTGCAAGCATTGTGTTACCAGAGAGAGCAGCAGGTACAAATTACTTCAACATTATAAACTACATCATCATTACGGAATAGGTCAACATTATCTGTGCATATATGTTAATTGTCCGTGCACATTTAAGACTTGGAGTGGACTGAACACTCATTTCTATAAAGCTCATTCATCTCAGTTTACACAGACAGCTTCAAGTTCAGTAACTTTTAAGTGTGAGTTATGTGACTGCAGTGACGTCTTCTCTGAGAGAGATTTTTTTGTCCATATTGGAACACATCTGCGAAGTAACGAGACAGTTAGTTGTGTGTTTCTTGGTTGCCCTTTCAAGACAAATATTTACAATACATTTTATACACACAAAAAGAGGAAGCATCATCCACACACACTTAAAGATTTTAAAGCTAGTGTAGTTACACGTGTGGACCCAGTTCAAGTGATAGAGTCCTCTGATAACGTAAGGGCTAGCTGTTCTGAAGATGTATCCTATGGTGAATTTGAAAGTGAGTCAGTGACAGAATGTGATAATAGTGCTGTTGAAAATCAGCCTGAACTAATTGAACGGAAATTAGCAGTAATATTGTTGAAATTGGAACACATATTTCATGTTCCAGCAAAAGGATTAGATGAGTTCTTAGAGGAGTTAGTTTTTCTGTTGAGTTCAGCTAGTGTACCTCTGACAAAACGTACAATTACAGAAATTTTTAAGAGCCATAACCTCCATATTAGTCAGGCTGTTATTGAAGAGCTTGCAAATTCTGTATGTGTTTCTAACCCTGTGGCTAAAATATTGGGAAAGTGTGGCCCTCTTGCCACTCCTTATAAAAGAAAACTATACTACATACAAAATTTTAGGGTTGTAGAGCCTGTTGAGTATTTTTTATCGATAGACCAAAGGAAGTCATTTTAGTACATCCCTTTATTACAGCTATTGCAGGAAATATTGAGTCACAATAAATTGCTGGATAGAGTGATTGAAGAACAAATAGCTCAAGAAAATAGAGAGAATCTGAATGGTGATCAGAGGGTTTACAGATCTTTTCGAGATCAGAATCAGAATCAGAATCAGAATGGGGTTTATTGCCAGATGTTGAGGTTTACAGCATTAGGAAATTGCTGCGGTGCTTCAGTGCAAACAATAAGAATTAAAGTGCTATGTAGAAAGAAAGATATGTGCATGAGATATACATGAGATATATGGGGAGCATTATAAAAGAAATAGCTTTCTAGATGGTGAGAAGTTGAGAATTTCTATTAACCTTTATATTGATGATTTTGAGGTTTGTAATCCTCTTGGGACCTCACGGAAAAAGCACAAGCTTTGTGGTGTATATTGGGTCTTGGGCAATTTACCACCTGGTTCTCATTCAGCCCTTTCATCCATTTATTTGGCAATCCTTTGGAAGAGTGAAGATTTGAGGACATTTGGGTTTGAAAAAGTCTTTGATCCACTTTTGAGAGATCTGGTAACTTTGGAGCAACATGGTGTGTTCATCAGTCAGTTGAACGAGTGTATTAAAGGAACTGTGAGCTGCATCATAGCTGACAACCTAGGAGCCCATGGGCTGGCAGGTTTTGTGGAAAGTTTTTCTGCTGAATACATATGCAGATTCTGTACAGCTAAAAAATCTGAAATAAAGTCAGTGACTGCTGGTGATTTTTGAGCGTAGAACACCGGAACTTCATGAATTCCATTTGAAGCGTGCACAAGAAACAGCAAGTGCTTGTTGTGGAGTTAAGCAAGATTGTATTTTGAGTAAGAATCTGAGCCATTTTCATGTCACTGCAGGCTACCCTCCAGATGTAGCACATGATCTGCTAGAGGGCATAATACCAGTGGAGCTTGCGCATTGTTTTTCTTTTTTAATCTCTAAAAAGTATTTCACCTTAGAAAAACTTAACAACTTGATCCAAAATTTTGAGTATAAATGGGCAGATAAAACCAACCGGCCTCTTGCAATTCCCCAGACTTTCTCATTAAAAAAAATATTGGTGGAAATGCACATGAAAATTGGTCTCTACTTCGTTTGTTGCCTCTAATTATTGGTCCACTTGTTCCAGAGGATGAACCTGCATGGCATATTGTTTTGGATCTGAAGGACATTGTGGAGCTTGTTGTAGCCCCTGTCCAGTCTGATGAGTCGATTTCATACCTTGAGTGTAAAATCAGTGAACATCGTCAGAGATACCAAGAACTTTTTCCAAACAACAGTCTTCTCCCTAAACATCATTATTTGGAGCACTACCCTGCTCTGATTCGGCATTTTGGGCCTCTTGTCCACAAATGGACAATGAGATTTGAGGCGAAACATAGTTTTTTTAAACAAATTGCTCGCCATACAAACTGTTTTAAGAACATACCTGTTACACTGTTACACTTGCCAAAAAACATCAGCTCGTGATTGCCTCTGACTTGCACTCTTCTGACCATAAGACACCTTTAATGGTAAATGTTGGCTCATCAGTACCAATTGATGTTCTGAAAAGTGATATCGCAGTAGCTATAAAGCAAAGATTACCAGATGAAACTGATGTCCATATTACAAAAAGCGTGTCATACAATGGCATGAACTACAGCACAGGAATGATAGTTGTTCATGGGCAAATATTTGGTTTGCCAGAGTTTGCAGAAATTCTGCAGATTTTTATTTTGCATGGCAGAATATACTTTTTTTGTAAAAAAGTTCTCTGCTTGGTATCGAGAGCACTTCAGAGCTTTTGAGCTTGACATGTCACATGCGACAGAAGTGTCTCTGATTGAGCATGGGGAACTACTCGATGACTACCCGTTAGCTGCCTATTCAGTGGGAGGCCTGCGTCTGGTTACTCTGAAGAGAGACACTAAATTGCAGGGTAAACAGGAGTGATGTTTGTAAGTATTTTCCCCCTATATCACCTGGTACAGTAAATAATACATCATACTTTGCAGACCAATTGCTACTTAATTTATTGAGAGTAGATTTCTTTTAAGCATCTTATGCAAGAATCGTCATTAATTAGAAGAATACAAGACTGTGGCGAGAATAAGGCACGGCGGGACCACGGAGTATCATTCAGAGCCATCTTTATTCACATCCCACCACAACAATCTCCAAACCCCTGAGTCCCCGTGTTTTTAACTAGGTGGGCATGATTAAGGATGCCGTGCAGGTGCGTCCGCCCTCCCTGCACGGCACCGCAGACCACGCCCCACCACATACCCCCATCGCCCGATTGAGGCCGGGGAGCCATCCGGCCGAACCTACTCCCCCACCGCCAGTGGGAGAGAGATTCAGCCCGGACAGCTGGCACCCCCAGGCCCCGGCCAAGTGACGGGGAGGTGCGAGTTCAGGCGGCCGCCCGCGAATCCAGCGGCGCAGGCAAAGCTGGTTCGGAAGTCGGACACGTGACAGGTGCACCCGGCACGGCCGGCACAAGTGTGAGCCCCAGCTCACAGGTGGCTGGGCAGAGGTGTGGCGTGTACTGGCCTCTGGTGGTGGTGAGGCCGGTCTGGCGAGCACAGCGATCTCAAGCGTGGCGCATGCCTCGCTTGAGGGCGAGCACAGCGATCTCAAGCGTGGCGCACGCCTCGCTCGCCAGTTCCACTCGAGCAAGCTCCCCTGGCACTGGGACCTCCAGGTCCTTGCGCGGCCCCTCCGTCACCGCTGTCGCTCCCTGCTGGAGCAGCCCATAGCGCGACTCCTCCATCACTACTGCTCCCTCCGCCGCCACTCCTGGCTCGAGCAGCCCCTCGTGCAGCTCCTCTTTCTCCAACCGGCGCAGACCCTCGCGCACCTCGTCTGCCACCTCCGGTTGGAGCGGCTCATCCACCACTCCCGGCAGGAGCAGCCCTTCACCTGGCTGTTCCCCCTCCTCCGGCAGGCGCAGATCCCCGTGCGCCTCGTCTGCCACCTCTGGCTGCTGAGGTGCCTCACGCGGCTCCTCCACCGCTTCCCTGTCCTCGGGACACACCTGTGGGGGTGGCGCCCACGCCCAGAGCAGCGCCGCCAGCTCCCCAATCCTTTCCAGGTGGCGCTCAGACTGGTCCTGCAGCTCTTCCTGCTGGCGTCGCACCTCCGCCGCCTGCTCCCGCTGGGCGGCCGCCATTCCGGCCACCCCCTCCATTCCCTGGCTCCGATATGGACCCGCCGTGCTGCCTCCTGGGATTCGGCACCAATGTGGCGCGAATAAGGCACGGCGGGACCACGGAGTATCATTCAGAGCCATCTGTATTCACATCCCACCACAACAATCTCCAAACCCCTGAGTCCCCGTGTTTTTAACTAGGCGGGCGTGATTAAGGATGCCGTGCAGGTGCGTCCGCCCTCCCTGCACGGCACCGCAGACCACGCCCCACCACAAAGACAAATCTGGAAAATGCACTATTCACTTCTCCAGTAAAAAAATTCCTCCAGGCCAAGGTGACATCATCAAATTATCTTTGACATTAGAATTTGTTACACACACTCGCACAATAGTCAATGAGTACATCTTTATTTATTTTTTAACACCTGGAGGCGTCTTAAAAATGCATCCACCTTTGTGCTTAACGACAAAAAATGTCCATTCCCCAAAAAGTGCTATAAAAACTTTATATATTCATATTTTTTTTCACTTTAAATTGGTCAGTCTTTTAAAACTACTTCTCCCTGAAATATTCATATAAAGTTTTAATAATATTTTCGTTGTTTTAACCCTTTAAATCCCAGTTTCATTACATGAGCGCCCTGTTTTTTTAGCCCCAAAAAACAAAAAAACTAAATATTTTCCAAAAAAAACATTTGAAGTAATATTTGATTGTTACTATAATTAGGCCTTTAGATGGACTAAAGATTGGCACCAAGAGTCATTTCGATCGCCTTTTATTTTTTTTCCAGGAGCGCATTTCATAAAATGCACACTATCGACCACGCCCAAAAAGTGCAATAAAAATATTAAATATTAATTTTTTTTTCACTTTAAATTGGTCAGTCTTTTAAAACTACTTCTCCCTGAAATATTCATATAAAGTTTTAATTATATTTTCGTTGTTTTAACCCTTTAAATTACAAAAAAACTAAAAAAAAAACTAAAAAACTAAATATTTTCCCAAAAAAACATTTGAAGTAATATTTGATTGTTATTATAATTAGGCCTTTAGATGGACTAAAGATTGGCACCAAGAGTCATTTCGATCGCCTTTTATGTTTTTTTTCAGGACCAGAAAATGGTGTCCAGGCGGCAAATGCTCCTCCTCTAGGCCGAAATAAGTGCATGTTGCCGGGGTAAGTCGCGACGATCACCGGGGCACGATCACCGGGGACTGCTTTTTCCAGCCCACACGTCCGATACCACGTGACAACAAATACGTAATTTCCTGTTGACTAAAAAAAAAAAAGCACCCTCTCATGGTCCTAGGGACCAAAAAATGGTCCGCCCGACCAGCGGGCGAAGCCGCTGCTGCACGCCGGAAAAGAGGCGTCATTTCCGGCAGGTCTGTCCAAGCAGCCCGCTGTTTTCCAGCAGAGGTCAAATGTGAAGCAAGGGCGCCACCCGTTGGACAAATAAAAAAATTACAACTCTAAGGCCTGTAGTCCAAAACGAAACCTAAGCTGGAAACCTGACGATCCCTTTGACCGTAATTTTTCTGGCGTGAAAAATAGCGTTTATAATGGGTTTCAATGGGACAATTTTTGTCCAAAGGCACAAAGGTGGATGCATTGCTGTAGCTTAGCCATTTTAGGCTAATTTAATGAATTTACACCACAATTAAACAAGTAAAAAAAAAATTCTTTGACAAATTTGGCTTTAATCCACTCAACACAGTGAAAATGGTTTAAAACTAAAAATTCAAAAGACAATAAATGTCCTTAAGACCCTCCAGGGGTTAAATATTTGATATTTGTCCAGGTCAACATGATGGCCCAGCCCATAAGACTGAGGATCATTCTCGGAGAACATGATGCCAGGAAACTAATTTTACCAGCTGGGATATCAGACTCCATTGAGGAATTGTGTCAGGAAATAAAGACAAATTTTGGAGTGCAACAGGATTTTCGTCTTCAATATCAAGATCCTGATTTCGGAAATGATTTTGTAAATCTGACTGCGATCTCTGAAATTTAATGATAAAGCAACTTTAAAGGTTGTATACTTGGATAGTGTGCAGTTGCAAAGTTTTACAGAAGATGGAGTGACATGTCAACCAGTGCGAAGTCCAACACATTCCTTTTCAAGCTCTTCAGACACAGACAATACAAGGCCCGTTTCATCGTCAGGTTCATCACCGTCTACAAGACTGTCAGTGTGGCCAAGTGTCTTCACAGTCCCTCGTTTCAGCTATGAGGCTGAACTGCAACTTGAAAAGGCCAATGCTGAGTTCATTGCTGGT
Organism: Maylandia zebra; assembly: GCF_041146795.1. Taxonomy (NCBI): domain Eukaryota; kingdom Metazoa; phylum Chordata; class Actinopteri; order Cichliformes; family Cichlidae; genus Maylandia; species Maylandia zebra. The sequence continues at coordinate 4,014,735 of NW_027490041.1, forward strand.
GGAACTCATTTGACCCCCTCACCAAAACTGAAATCCCACCTTTTAGAAAGGCTGGCTGAAGAAATAATAAAATGTAAAGTCTATCCAACTGACAATGACCTGAATGAAGTTGCAGAAGCCCTTGTCAAACAGCATCCTTGTCTGAGGGAGCAGGGATCCTTTAATGGCTGTTATGGTTGGAAAATTAGCCTCAAGTATAAAATGGCCAATGTCCGGACCAAACTGAGAGGCCTGGGCTGTGCTGAGGTGTTGGTAAATTCACTAAAGAACAAGGCCCAAGACAAAAGTAAGGCAGCATTGAATGTGAAAAAGCCTAGAAGAGCAGAAGTCAATTACTGTCCGCAGTATCCAAAAGGAGAAACCACTGACAGCCTGGAAAAAGAGAGAATTGCACTGCTTTCAGAGGTTCAGAAGAGAAACAATGACAATATAGTGACAATGAAAATGCAGAAGACTTTTTCGTACAGAAGGCAAGAAGTTATTCAAGGACAGCCCTTCATTGCAGATTTTAAAAGCAGATGGCCAGCTCTGTTCACCGAGAAAGAGGTGCATGTCCTATATGTCTAACTTTTAGAGTGTGTTTATGGTTGACCAGTTATTTCTTGCTTCACTAATATTGACATAACATAGTGATAAAACAGCTAATAATTCCTGGTATGTCCTTCCTCTGGTGCATATTATAAGTGCATTGTTCATGTTTTTCAGATTGACAAGGAATTCCTGCGCATATCGACAGTACCGCTGCTATCTAGATTCTTTTATGAGCTAGACTTGTACACTCCATGCATGATGGAGCTCTTTCGAGGCAAAGGTGGGGTGGCTGGCCGAAAAATGAGACACATCATGGTGGCCATCTCCAAGGTGAGTTAGATCTGTGCTTAAGAACTTTTTATGCCCATAATCTGGCAATTTTATGAGCAAAGATATCTATACATATGGTAGGCAAAAGTGCTAAGACGTTTTCATATTTTATACAAATTATATAAGCATCAGTCTTATATTAATAAGTAATTGATAAAATCGTATGGTTAATTTTGATCAAAATGGAAAAAAAACAACAAAAAAAACATTAGTGTTTAGTTGCCTCATTTTGTGTCTGATTTGGTTTAGACAGATGTTTTGAGGTGGCTGTAGCTCAGGTGGTAGAGCAGGTCAGCTACTAATCAGAAGCATGGCGGTTTGGTCCCAAGCTCCTCCAGTGTGCATGCCAAATATCCTTGGGTAAGATACTAACCCCAAGTTGCTCACTGATGCATTCATCGGAGTGTGAATGTGTATGAATGTTAGACAGTAAGCACTAAACCCGGTGGTGCCAGTGTTCGACAGCCTCGCCTCTGTCAGTGCGCCCCAGGGTGGCTGTGGCTACAATGTAGCTTACCATCACCAGTGTGTGAATGGGTGGATGATTGGATATGTAAAGCGCTTTGGGGTCCTTAGGGACCAGTAAAGCGCTACCGGTATATAAATACAGGCCATTTAAACAGTTTAGAAAAAGTGATTGGGTGAATGAATTGTTGTATAAAGGCAGCATTGAGTGCTCCAAGTAGAAAAACGCTATATAAGAACCAGTCTATTTACCATGTGGCCTTTTGGACTCTTCCAAACTAAGTATTCCTTTTTCAAACTGCTGCCTAAAAGCTAAATATTGTCATTATGGATTCCCTTTTTTCTTAGGATGACACAATACATACAAGACGAGCATGCATCCTGAAGTCCTTGTGTGTCTACCTGAATGAAGACCATGAGAAACTTGTGAAGGAATATACGGTCAGTTACATTCACAAGTTGTTCTGTGTTATGTAATTTGCTCCAGGAGTTATGGGTAATTTCGATATATGAAATGGTAAAATGTGACACCACGTGTGAATAAAAGATATTGCAATTGGTCCTTGTTTTGTTTCATGTCAAATTTCTGAGGTGTGAAACCAGAGACATAGAATTTAGTAAATATATCAGCATATTCACGCTGATTGCTGAATTCCTTTTTTTTTTTTTTTCATATCTAGACTCAAACAAATGTATTATTATATTTTACGTCACAGAACACTGAGGCCAACACTGAAGCCATGGAACAAACTGTGATGGGAGTGTATGTCATACATCAGGAGGGTGCGGAGCCTGGAGATGACCCAGAGAACACCGGTGTCCTGATTGAAGGCGTGGAGGTTCTCACTGGTTTGAGGAGCATTGCAATTGCTTGTGCTCTGTTATTTGGACTGATAAACTGTCTGAACCTAAGCTACCCACCGGAGCTCAAATGCACTTTTGAAGTCTTGCAAAAGATTATCATGAAGCTGGATGGACAGAGGTTGTCATCCAAGGCACAGTTCCTAAAAAACAAGCTAATGGGGTGAATGAGCTTGAAACAGACTCAGGCAAGCCAGATTTTTTTTTCAAGGTTTCTGCAATGCAAATATGTGTTTACTGTTTTAAAGTTTAAAATTGTAAGTTATAAAATGTTCATATAAACTATGTGGTTTGCTCTGTGGCTATTACACAAAGATTGTTCGTCCATAACTTAAAGTCTTATACATTTGAAGTGTAAACACTGATTTTTGCCAGATAGCAATTGTTACAAAGGCAAATGCACACTGGTTTTCACAAATTGTTTGAGTGGAGCAGTTATACTCAAAATTGAATGTTTTCTCCACACGTTAAATAGCATAAAGTCACTATTAATGGATACAGCCTGATTAAATGGAGGACTAATGTATGCAAGCAACATTGTAATGTTGTAATGTTATAGTAATGTTGAATATTATGTCTGAGCTTTAAATTGTGTTAAAATTCATATTGTTGTTTGCAATGCATATTTTACTACATTTTACGAAAGTTGCTTTGGGGATAATATTTTTTGTCTGCAAACATTCAACAGACTTATTTCATTTTTATTATTAGGGTTATTTTATTGTATTTTTTCTTTCAGTCAGCATGTCTTGATCTGGAAGTTCTGTGGTCTTGGTATGAGATGGTTAAAGGGGAGAAAGCTAGGCTGAACTGGGATCCTGCCAACTGTTTTAAGAATGTTCAAGCAAAATAAAAGAGATGGTTTTGCAAGTTATCATTTATGTATGTTTCATTAATTTAATTAAAAGTAATGTTTACATAAGCAATACAAACACTAACTGAAACATGATTGGTGTAAGTACTACAGACATAAATTACATTTGTTCATTCAACAAGATTAACAAACAAACAAATATTTTACTAGTTCATGTAACAAGACTGACTTTTGATGTGCCAAGGAGTTTAAACAATATAACATGAATTTAAATTAATTTAATTAGACTAACTTGGTACAAACATGTTAACTGAATAAAAATCAAATTAACTGAATGTTAATGTTTAAATTATGTTACACTTACAAACATATTTAGTGTTGAAACAACACCATCAAGATGGATTGATATAACATGATTTGTTTAGTTGGAATATAGGTGGCAAGATGAAATTAAGTTCATCCAATGAATTATTTTTTTGAGTGTAACATAGATCAGCTCTGCTACATGTTGTTAGATAAGTGCAGCTGCTGTCATGTCCTGATGTTTCTCTGGCTCAGCAGCTTCTCCATCAGAGGTTCACATGGAGCTGATCCAGTATCTCCAGTAACTGTGTTCTGTGCCTCACTGGTTCATCCTTCTGTCTGTGTGACGTCAGTCAGATGTTGAAGTTCAACTCTGTAATCTTCACTGTGTCACAGAGTTCAGTGAGTCCCGTTATTCACAGTATCAATCAGATTATCAGAGAACAGCTGATCAGCAATCAGTGGTGCCAACAGCGCCTCCTGTGGTGAGAGGATGCAATAATGCAATGTAGCATTTTTCCACTCAACACTTGCAGTCATGGAAACTGTCTGTTGGATCTGTGTGACGTTGCTTTCTTGGTTAGAGTTCCTCACAAATGTCCAGATGATTCTTCTAATGAGGCGTCGACCATGTTTGCAGCTCTTTGGAAGAAAACGTCGCCCTTTGCCATCCTTACTTTTCTTTGACTTCTTCAAATGCAGCTGAACTCCAGCTGGTATTTTCTTGGACTTTGCAGCTGTTTCTGGTCATCAGTTCATTCCTGCAAACCTCTGAAGCTGAACAACAATGATGCTGCATTGCTGGCTGATCCCAAAAGGTTGATTCTGTTCATCTGGACGTTTTCAGAAACGTTTGCTCACTGATCAGGTGACTTCTTCAGTCTCAGCTGACTGCAGCTTTACAAGCTTACAAACAGCACATTTGCACAATGACTGAAAGCAGCAGCACCTGATATATATGATACTAATATAATACATATACATATATAATCCATACTAATGATGAAGGAACTGAGCTCACAGTCCATTGTTCATTCAGTGAACTACTCAGTTTATTTTGGGCCTCAGAAATGCTCACTCTGTTTGTACATCACTGTCAGCAATAGACTCATTCTGCTGTGTGGACAGGAACACATGTGACATCACTTCCTGTTTGTTTGTGACTGAAGAGGAAGAAGTTTACAAGGAATCATTTAGAAGAGTTTCAAACATCAACTGATTGAATCCATGAATCTGAAAACGTGTTTGTGAGTGAAAGAGACAGACATGTACAGACTGAACTATCTGTTCAACAGTCAGAGTGTTTCTGTAACAGGAGACACTCTTTACACTCCACTCAGCACAGGGACACTGAGGAACCAGGAAATCAGAGTCTAAACCCAGGATAAAGAGTTTGAGTGAATGTGGTGTTGAAGGTGTGGAGGTGGATCAGAGTGTCAGAGGAGACTCTGTAGAAGGACAGAGTGCCAGCAGGACAGTCCACATACACTGCTGCTCTGTTAGAGACAGAGGAGGAGGAGGAGGAGGAGGAGGAGGAGATGGGTGTTTGACTCTTATTGTGCCAGACATGACGAGGACCACCATCAGAGCAGATCAGACTCCAGGACTGATCATTGTATCCAAACACACAGTCATCACTGACTCCTTTCCTTCTGATGCTTCTGTAACTCACTGATATATAAACGTCTCCTCTCCACTCGACCTCCCAGTAACAGCGACCAGTCAGACCATTTCTACACAGCAGATGATGAACATCAAATCTGTCTGGATGATCAGGATATAACTGAACCTCCTCCACACAATGTGCCTCAATGTTATTGATATTATTATTATCATTATTATATAATAATAAAAGCTTTATAATAAAACCACTAAAAACCTTTATTCTAGCGCAACTGGTAAGCGAATTTGACTTTCAAAATAAAAGCACAAAGCACCAAAACGTTGACTACAAAAAACAAACAGTAATGTACAGCTTAAACAATTTACAATCATGACATAGATCTTGACGAGATAAAGAAATAATCCAAATTATATACAATGTAATCATGCCAACAGTTACAACATGGATGGAGGATCTGTGTAAGCGCTGAGGATCGTCCTGATGGACAGAACAGAAGGAGAGTGAGACAAGTGAAGATATACTAAACAACACTGTGACATGAACTGAGCCACACACAGTTTGATTCACAGCTGATTGACACATTATTTGACCACGAGCAATCTTTTCTGCTTTGACGCCGTCTTTGTAGCCAGAAACCAGCTCTCTCCTCGGCTTCCTCCACTACACGCTTCCCCCACGCTGGTCTCCTCCATCACTATAAAGGAGAGAGTCATGAGCTCCATCACCCTCACCTGTGCCGTCCAACGTCCCGCCACCAGCCTCCACTGCAGCAGGCCAGAGACCACACCCCTGCCACAATAAGTAAAAGTATATCCTTGCTGTACCCTTAATGCTAAATGTGCTAAATTAACCGCTGCCTTTGCCCCTTTGGGATTATTCTTATGTCACTGGGATGTTGACCTTTGACCTTCACATTAGAGAGATGGGCAGACATAATTAGTGTATGAATTTTAAAGTAACAGGTAATAAAGAGAGTGTAGCAAATGTAGTCAGGTTTATTACTCTGTATCACACATGAGTGCCCGAGGGAGGCGGGGCTGACTGGGGAGACACAGGAAACAGAGAGACAGGGCTGACTCGACATGAAACGATGAAACGTGGGACACGGGAACAGAAACTAAACACAGGCTGAAATGAACACTGAGGGAGGGAGAACTAAGATTACTGAGAGCCTGATAAATAAGAAGAACAAAAAGCAAGAAAAACAAGAGTCAAAGAAAACCAAAAACACAAAGCATTGGGCCAGGACCCACTGCTGTGACATTTATATGTGATAAAAACATTAAAAACTGCTCAGATGTTGAAATCTTTCTACGTATACTTTAGGTTCAGCTCTGCAGCCTGGTATTTGGTTAAGCATGATTCAAACATTTGATTTTGTTTAACTGGTTTTAATTATAGTTACTTTTTGTGAACATTTGTTGCAGCATTTAAAAATACATCATTTATTTTCAAACTTTTATTTGATTTAGAGCATCATATTTGACCAACGTAAATGTTTCAATTTCATATAAAATAACTGAAACAGTGAACTAAATATCTGAAATCTTTCCTTCCTTAAAAGTTATAATACTACTTAAGTTATAGTGCAAACGCTTAAGCAACAAATATACTTGATGCTAATTAATTAATATTTCCCTTTGATGTTGCAACTATGTGGTCACTTCTGTCTTTAAACAAAATAATATTTTCCAGTTACAGAAATCATAAAGTCCAAACTAAAGTGCTACTGTTGCTATATGCATTTTATATAAATCATGGATGATGGTCCTGACATGAAGGAAGAGAAAGTTACAGGTTGCATCCTTTGACTTTGTCTCCGTGCCTTTGGGCGATTTTCAGAAGGACAGATGTTTCTGTTCAATTCTTAAATCAATTTTTTCAAACACAAACACTATTTTAAAGCTTCTAGAGAGTAAAATATTAATGATAATTATAATAACAATAATAAAAACAAAAGCTCTCAGATCCATCAAACCAAGCAGCAGAAAGAACAATAACTGAAGAGAAAACTTTAACCTTGTAGACTTCATTATGTTCCAGCTGCTCTACAGACGCTGTGACCTCGAACTTAAGCAGGTCGTAACGTATGTGCAGCTCAATAACTTCATAATCAGACCCTGTGGTATTTAGGCAGCAGAACAACTAAGAATAACAACTACAAATAATGTTTTTAGGTTTCTGTTGTACTGCAAGGTTCTGTACAGGAGAACCAAACCAAGAGCAAATATTACGTCTCATTTACACCTGAGCACGAAGAGCCATCAACATTTAGCAAATTGAATTATCTTTGTTTAGATGCAAGAAGAATCATATAGAAATGAAAAAGTAGAAATAGAAATCCAGAGCAAAGATATCCTCTAATTCAGCGTAGCACATGTGCAGCTGCTGCGATTCACGTAAGCATTCGGCTCGTCGCTGTTGCAGATGTTTCTCTCGCTGTTCTGGCTCACAGCGCTGCAAACACAAAAATAAATATCCCCAAAGGTGTGAAAGGGAGCTAATTAGTAAGAGTATTGTTACTCTCCGCAGGAGTAGTCCAGCAGTAGAAATCAGTCCAATAACAAGGTGTGTAACATCTAGCAGGGTGACAGAAAAACCCAGGGTAACTTCTAAGGACCTCAACGTCTCTCTCACATTGTGTTTTTTAAACATGCTTCCATTTGTCACTTCAGTCTTTACTCTGAAATACAGGAAGAGAAATCATGGCTGAAAGAATTTCTCATGAAACCAGGGGTGTGGTCCAACAGTCAGTTTGGTGAGGAAGGTTCCTAACTGAGAGAAGTGACCCAGAAGTATCTGTGTAGCAGCCACAATGAATCCAGATCATGAGCTTTATTAACTGATCAAAGTCTCTTCTTTCATCTTCTGTATCATTCAGTTTGCATTGGTAATGCCCATTATTGTAATGCTTTTTTAAGACGAGCAAAACTTTATTTCACTTTGGGTTAGCTGGGATAAGTGATGGATGGAGGGAATTTTACTTCAGCCACAGAAATCCTAAACAGGAAGGAGGAGCAGAGTTACAGTGGATCACTATCCAGCAGGGAAACAAGGTTTATTTCAATTTCTTGGCCATGAGTGAGATTTACTGAGTGGGCAAATTAGGGAGACGACACCATCAGATCCCGAGCCCTCCATGTGTTAATCAAGAGATCCATAAATAATGAATAAATTAGGAGCTAAAGCTGAAAGGACAGTTTATTTGTACCATCTTCACGTGAACACATTCAAGAACATCACAGATGAAGAAACATTAAAAACTTCCACACTACATAAAGCAAGAAAAATAGTTTTTCTTTCAGGTGGTTTCAGAAAAACAGAAACATCAAACATCTCCAAGACTCTCTTTGAAAGAACTAAAAACCTTTGTTCTCATGGTCCAATCATGAGTGAACTCCCCGATGAAGCCTTGTGTGCTAAAACATGTCAGAGTTTTAAAGGTTAAACATGAGTTTCCAAAACGTTTTGCTGGAGAACAATGAACTATTTGACTGAGTTTCAATCATTTACAGACGAGCAAAACCGGGACAGAGAAAAAAGGACAAAACTGACTCAGTAAAAAACAGAAAAGAAGATCCCATGTAGATCTGTATTATGTAGAAGTTCAGCCCAGCAACCAGTTCAGTTCAACACAAGTTTAAATGATTCTATCTGAACTCTGTGGAGCCTGATCTCAAGCTTTTTGAGTCTGACACAGAAACCAGAGGATCTTTCTGTGTCTTCAGATTCACTGTGATCCAGTGATGGGAGTGATTTCAGCCCTGAGTGATCGCGCTGATGTTTGCACAGAGCAGACAATGAGGTGAATGTTTGGGCACATTGGTAACAGTGAAACAGTTTATTAGTAACGTGGGATCGTTTGTGTGCAGAGTATGAACTGAGATTCCTGAAGCTCTTGTCACACTGGTCACAGCTGTAGTTTCCTTCCATGTGTGCACGTTCATGCCTGTTACGAGTACTTGAATGTGAGAAGCTTCTCTCACAGTGTCTGCACTTGTGTGGTTTCTCTCCTGTGTGGACTCGTTTGTGTGTTTTAAGCTGACCTTCAGTGGTGAAGGATGACCCACACTGATCACAGAGGTGCTTTTTAACCCCACTGTGAATCAGTTCATGTTGTTTTAAATCACTTGGTGTGGTGAAGCTTCTCCCACATTCTTTGCAGTATTTCAGTTTGTCTCCAGTGTGTCTACGTTGATGTACTTTAAGGGTCTTTTGCTGACTGAAAGTTTTTCCACAGAGGTCACAATGAAAGTCTTTCCCACCACCACAGTGATGACAGGGTTGAGAACTGGATCCATCTGTGTGGCTCTGCTTCTAAAAAAAGACACAAAGACAGTGTAAGTCAGTCCTTCAACATTTGTATCCTGAACGTCGCCTGAAATAAAGAGCATCTCTGCAGACGTCCAACTACATTTGACTGTTTCAGTTAACACACTCAGTTTACTGGGCTGCAATAACTACAATACTACCACCATAATACTACAGTAATACTAAAATCATAACTGAAAGGAAAATCTGAATAATCACTCAGAGCTGCTTTTCCATGCAGTAGAATTGCTAACATGCTAACACAGTTTAATGAGCAGAGTTGTTCCAAACAGTCAGGCTAAAATGACAAGATAACAATATAAATACATACCTCACAGTAGCTGCACTTGTAGAGTCTCTTTCTGGTGTGGATCTGTTGGTGTTCTCTCAGGTGATGTGGAGATTTAAAAGTCTTCTCACACAGGTCACATCGATAAGGTCTCTCCTCAGTGTGGGTAAACATGTGTCGTTGTAACTGTGCGTCTGTTGTAAAGTATTTGCCACACTGTTCACAGCAGTACACATCATGTCTGGTGTGAATGCGTAGGTGTTCATTTCGGTGCCCTCTTTGGCTGAAAGTTTTTCCACAGATGTCACAGCTGTATGCCTTAATTCCAGAGTGGGTAACTAGATGCTTCTGTAAGTGGCTACTGTGAGTAAAAGCTCTGCCACACTGATCACAGCTGTACGCTTTAACTCCACTGTGGATGAGTTGGTGTTTTTTTAGGGAACCCTTCAAGGAAAAAGACTTTCCACACAAGTCACAGCTGAACGGTCTCTCTCCAGTGTGGATGACCTGATGCTGTTTTAGTGAAGCTTTCAGAGTAAAACCCTTCCCACACAAGTCACAGCTGTATGGCTTAATTCCAGAGTGGGTAACTAGATGCTTCTGTAAGTGGCTACTTTGAGTAAAAGCTCTGCCACACTGATCACAGCTGTACGCTTTAACTCCACTGTGGATGAGTTGGTGTTCTTTTAGGGAACCCTTCAAGGAAAAAGACTTTCCACACAAGTCACAGCTGAACGGTCTCTCTCCAGTGTGGATGACCTGATGCTGTTTTAGTGAAGCCCTCACAGTAAAACCCTTCCCACACAAGTCACAGCTGAACGGTCTCTCTCCAGTGTGGATGACCTGATGCCGTTTTAGTGAAGCCCTCACAGTAAAACCCTTCCCACACTCGTCACAGGTGTGTTTTTTCTCTCCCTTTCTTCTGTGAGGTTTGTCGGCCTCCTGAGAGCACTGACTTCTGGCTCCATGTTGGTCCTGCAGTGACAGAGATACAAACAGAGGCAGTGAGTGAAATGCAGTCGTGGAACAAACTCAACCTTCAAACTCCATTAACAATAGTTTTAAACCTGAAGGTGGAGCATGGCACCAAACACCTTAAAGGTCTCTTATCCCCACCTGCTGATAGTTCTAACACATTACATCCAACCCGCTGTTAAAGATAATTCATGACTGTTCAAACACTAAAATCATGCACACACACACACACACACACACACACACACACACACACACACACACACACACACACACACACACACTATTTTATAATTTAGATTATTTTGTTGTTTCCTATTACATATTTCTATAATTTGTATAGATTTATACAGAATTATTCAGTGATAATAAATCCTATGTTTGTTTATTCTAAAGGAACCCCGTTAGCTTCCACAACAGATGTTGCTCGTCTTCCGTCAAATACTCACATAAAATATTACACAATGAAGTGGATTCAAGATATCCACATAATTTCACTCTTACATCCACAGTGAGGTTTCACAATTGTTCAAATATAAGCAATCAATATTAATAATAATAATAATATTTCTCTGTCAGCCTTCTCGGTTACGAATCGTCTTCTGCTCCTCTGTCATGCGGCGTCCCACAGGGCTCAATTTTAGGGCCACTGCTCTTTTCACTGTATCTATTGCCTCTGGGTTCTATCCTTAGAAGGCATGGGATCTCATTTCATTGTTATGCCGATGACTGCCAACTTTATTTGCCACTAAAACACAAGGATGGCATCTCCATAAAACCTCTCTTGACTTGTGTCTAGATGACATTAAAGCTTGGTTGGCTCTAAACTTTTTAAATTTTAATGAAAAGAAAACAGAGCTGTTGGTGTTTGGACCCAGTGGTCCCTGTGAGTCCTCCCCTGTTGTTTTAGGATCCCTGGAAGTCTATTTTAAATCTGTGGTTACTGACCTTGGTTTTAAGTTGGACAGTCAAATTAGAGCAGTGGTGAAGTCCAGTTTTTATCATTTAAGGCGACTGGCAAGAGTAAAATCTTTTCTTTCGAGGCAGCACCTTGAAACAGTGATCCATGCTTTTATTTCTTCCCGCCTGGACTACTGTAACTCACTTTATGTGGGGGTCAGTCAGTCATTGCTCTCACGTCTGCAGCTGGTTCAAAATGCGGCTGCACGACTCCTAACAGGAACTCGAAAAAGAGAGCATATAACCCCCGTGCTGGCCTCTCTGCACTGGCTGCCTGTGTCTTTTAGAGTTAATTTTAAAATTCTTATGTTTGTTTTTAAATGCCTACACAGTCTTGCCCCGCCTTACCTCTCTGAGCTTCTTCATCCCCACATACCCTGTCGGTCTCTCAGGTCAGCTGACCAGCTGCTCCTGGAGGTACCGAGATCCAGGAGGAAGCTCAGAGGGGGCGGGGCCTTCTCTATTGTGTCTCCAAAGTTATGGAATGATTTGCCCATGCACGTTAGAGAGGCCCTTTCACTGTCCACTTTTAAATCACGTCTTAAAACCCACTTTTATTCCTTGGCTTTTAACCTCAGTGAGACTTAGTTTCTTTTTTAATTGAAGTAGTTATTTAATGAATTCACTCTTCTTTTATTTGTGTTTTATTTATATCTCATGTAATTTTATTTTACAGTTCCAATGTACAGCACTTTGTGTCAGCTGTGGTTGTTTTAAAGTGCTTTATAAATAAAGTTGATGATGTTGATGATGAATATCAATAACATTGAGGCACATTACACAAATTTCAAAAACAAATCATGTCTTACAATATTTACAACAACTAAAAGCTCTGTAAATCGGCTTTTAAGCGTTCATTGAAGTTTTGAATAATTCTCTAATTTTTTAAGGCAACTTATTCCACTTAAAAGTTGCTCTAAATGTAACAGTTTTACAAAACGTTACTTTTAACTCGAGCATTTACTAAATTGCAGCTTGTTGAAAACTGTGTAATATGATGATGTATTTCATCTGGATACTGCAGCTGAGCAGAATAAATGTGGTGTGTTTAACAGAATTGCTTTCTTTAGAACTACAAGTAAGCGATAGAATATTTTAGCCTGTACAGGAAGCCAAGAAAGGTTATTATGCATTTTATCAATATTAGTATAGTATGAACATCTTCACACTAATCTGGACGCCTTATGCTGGACTAACTGAAGTGTGTTAAGATCTTTCTTATTAGCTGCTGACCAAATGATTGAACAATACTCCAGATGAGACATTACTAGTGCATTAATGACATCTTTCATAATGAAGAAGTGATACACAAAGAGCATTTCAGAATCAGAATCAGAAAGGGGTTTATTGCCAAATGTTGAGCAGGTTTACAACATTAGGAAATTGCTGCGGTGCTTCAGTGCAAACATAGTGTCATAAAGATATAAAAATAAGAATAAGAATTAAAAGTGCTACGTAGAAAGATATGTGCATGAGATATATACATGAGAATAAGAATTAAGAGTGCTACGTAGAAAGATATATACATTAGTGCAGGTGGTGATCAGTGCCAAACATGGAATGATGCAGTGACACAGCGTAGGGTCATGTGATAGTGGCGGGGACAGTCATATGGTTATTGTTCATGTGTCCAACAGCAGAGGGGAAGAAACTGTTCTTATGGCGAGAGGTTCTGGTGCGAATGGACCGGAGCCTCCTGCCTGAGGGGAGCAGGTCAAACAGACTGTGTCCAGGGTGAGAAGGGTCAGCTGAGATCCGAGCTGCACGCCGCAATGTCCTGGAGGTGTACAGGTCCTGCAGGGATGGGAGTCTGCAGCCAATCACCTTCTCAGCAGAGCGCACAACACGCTGCAGTCTCTGTTTGTCCCTGATAGTGGCTCCAGCGTACCACACGGTGATGGAGGAGGTGAGGATGGACTCGATGATTGCAGTGTAGAACTGCATCATCGTCCGTGTTGGCAGGTTGAATTTCTTCAGCTGCCTCAGGAAGTACATCCTCTGCTGGGCTTTCTTGATGACGTAGGTGATGGTGGGCTCCCACTTCAGGTCCTGGGTGATGGTGGTACCCAGGAAGCGGAATGAGTCCACAGAGGTGATGGGGGTGTCAGACAGGATGATGGGGTGGGAGTGGGGCTGTGTGCTTCCTGAAGTCCACAAAAATCTCCACTGTCTTCTGGGCATTCAGCACCAGGTTGTTGTGGCTGCACCAGGACACCAGACGTTCAACCTCCCTCCTGTAGGCAGACTCATCCCCGTCCGAGATGAGTCCAATAACAGTGGTGTCATCTGCGAACTTGATTAGCTTGACAGACTGGTGGGTGGAGGTGCAGCAGTTGGTGTACAGAGAGAAGAGCAGAGGAGAAAGAACACAGCCCTGAGGGGAGCCCGTGCTGATGGTCCGGGAGTCTGAGACATTCTTTCCCAGCCTCACATGCTGCTTCCTGTCCGTCAGGAAGTCAGTGATCCACCGGCAGATGGGATCAGGCACATTCATCTGGTAAAGCTTGCCTCGGAGATGGTCTGGAAGGATGGTGTTGAAGGCAGAACTGAAGTCCACAAACAGGATCCTGGCGTAGGTTCCTGGGGAGTCCAGATGCTGCAGGATGAAGTGTAGGGCCATGTTGATGGCGTCGTCTACAGACCTGTTGGCTCTATATGCAAACTGTAGGGGATCCAGGAGGGGGGCCGTGAGGGTCTTGAGATGGGAGAGAACTAGGCGCTCAAATGACTTCATGACCACAGATGTCAGAGCCACGGGTCTGTAGTCATTTAGTCCAGTGATCCTAGGTTTCTTGGGGACAGGGATTATGGTAGAGGACTTGAAGCAGGCAGGCACATGACATGCCTGCAGTGAAGAGTTGAAAATGCCAGAGAACACTGGGGCCAGCTCGTTTGCACAGTGTCTGAGGGTGGCAGGAGACACACCGTCTGGGCCGGGAGCTTTCCGAGCATTCAGACTCTTAAACTGCTTCCTCACATCTGCTTCATGAATATGAAGAGTTGTGGTGGGAGGAGGTGGTGTGAAATCCTCTTTTGTGTGGGGTGAGGAGGGGGGTGTTGTGGGTGAACAGTTAGAAGGTGGTGATGGCTCTATGGAGGGGGGAGAGGTGGGGGAATGAGTGTCCAAAGTGCCTCTATTGTTGGGGCCGTTGGAGGTGTGAAGGCTGCCTGATTGCTCGTCAAAACGGCAGAAGTCGTTGAGGGTGTTGGCTAAGAGCAAGTCATCAGTGGAGTGGGGGGTTTTAGGCTTGTAGTTTGTGATATTCCTAAAACCTTTCCACACAGAGGCCGAGTCATTCTCTGAGATCTGCTGCTGCATCTTCTCAGAGTGCTGATGTTTAGCAATGTCCACTTCTTTAGTGAACCTGTACTTGGCCTCTCTGTAGCAGTCCCTGTCTCCGCTTCTGAACGCCTTTCTCTTTTCCAGCCACAGCTTTTTGAGTTTAGGAGTAAACCAGGGTTTGTCATTGTTATAACTCACCCTGGTGCGTGATGGCACAATGCTGTCCTCACAGAAGTGGATATAGGAGGTGACAGTGTCCGTAAACTCATCCAAGCTGTTAGAAGCAGCCTTCATTGTGTCCCAGTCTGTGGTCTCCAAACATGTGCGAAGCTCCTCCACAGCCTCGTTGCTCCACAGTTTTTTAGTCCTCACGACAGGTTTGGAGAGCTTCAGCCTCTGTCTGTACGCGGGGATCAGGTGGATCATGACGTGGTCAGAAAGTCCGAGTGAAGCGCAGGGCACCGCGCGATAGGCCCCGCTGATCGTGCTGTAACAGTGGTCTAATGTCCTCTCCTCTCTGGTCGGGCATTTAATATACTGCTTGTATTTCGGAAGCTCATGGCTCAGATTGGCTTTGTTAAAGTCCCCAAGAGCAATGATGAGAGAGTCCGGGAATGTCCGCTCCATGTGGAGAATCTGCTCTGCGAGTGCGCCCTGAGCTGCCTGCGCATCCGCGTCTGGCGGGATGTAAACAGCGGCCAGGATGAATGAAGCAAACTCCCGCGGAGAATAAAACGGTTTGCAGTGAATAAAAAGGTATTCCAGAGAGGAAGAGCAGTGCTGAGCAATCACTGTCACATCTGTGCACCAGCCACTATTGATATAGAAGCAGACCCCTCCACCTTTGGACTTACCGGATAGAGCGGCCTGCCGGTCCGCTCGCAGAAGATGGAAGCCCTCCAGCTTTAGCGCGCTGTCTGGGATGTCCTCACAGAGCCACGTCTCCGTAAAACATAAGACACAGGAGGAGGCAAGGTCTCTATTCATGCTTCTCATCAGGGCAAGTTCGTCGACCTTATTCCCGAGTGAGCGTACATTAGAAAGGAAGATCCCAGGAAGAGCCGTTCGCAGTCCGCGTCTCCTCAAACGCACGAGTGCGCCGGCTCGCTTTCCTCTCTTTCGGCGTCTCGCTTTCCTGGTCAGAGTCTGCAGTAAATCTGCCGCAGATGCGACAAATATTGGAAATAAATCCACAGGTGTTGTGGTCCTGTAGTTAAGGAGCTCTTCTCTGGTGTAAGAGTATCCAGAGGAGTGCCCAGACACAGAAGAAATGCACAAAAACAAAACAAAAGTAACGCACTGAAGCACCAGGCATCCATACGCGGCGCCATCTTGGTTCGTCTATAGCCATAGCGATGCGTTCATAGCCATAGCTATGCCTTGTCGGCAGAGTTATGTGACATTAGTGATGTTTGTACTTTCAGCGTTAACTTGGTTTTAAAGCCTTTAAAATATACGCCGTTCAATAGTCGACCTTAATCTGACAGAGAATGTGATGATTTTGTGGATAATTAAAGTCAGTCATATATCCACAAACACAATAAGCTGAAAGTCAGTGATGCTGCTCGGTTTGCAGTCCTGAATAGGGATGGGTATCGTTTAGGTTTTATCCGATACCGGTGCCAAATCGGTACTTTTGAAACGGTGCCGGTGCTTGAACGGTGCTCAAACCGGTGCTTAAAGAATGGAGAACACAAAATTGGTCCAAAAACCTCTCATGTTCAGCTGGTTCACCAGGCCATCAGACTGCTGAACACATCATAGACACCTCAGCTTCACTACTGGAACTTTAACATTATGCACTCCATACTGTACAGTAATGCCACTGTTTTGCACATGTCTCAACTCTGTATATTTTATATATTTTATTTATTGTTTACTCTATTTAATTTGTAAAATATGTCTACACACACACACACACGTAGGAAAATATTTACTATACACATCCAGAAATGCATATACTATTATATATTGTATATATATTTATTAGTTTCAGATGTAGCCATTCTTGTATTTTGCTTGTTTACATTATTGTATTTTGCACAACTCTGTTGCTTGTGAAGCTCGCACACAAGAATTTCACTCACATGTGCTGTACCAATGTACCTGCACATGTGATGTGACAATGAAAGTGATTTGATTTGATTTGGTTTTTGTAAAAAGATAATGTTAGCCTTTTCTGCAGCTATAGGGCATATATGGTATCACTCTTGGCTGGAAGCAGTGCTTAATCGATGGAAAAAACACAAACTTTGTCCAAAAACCTCTCATGTTCAGCTGTTTCCCTCTTTTTCTTTGGTCATTTTAGCCTTTTTGGCCAGGGTGAAGGGAGTATCTGCCATCAAACAAGAAGACAGCTGCATGTAGCTATGATGATGTTTGCTAGTTCACCTTACATGCATTAATTTAATAACGTGGTTAGCCTACTCAACGTAAATTACACACTAACAACATTAAGCTACTCACGCAGAGAAGAACGGCTGCTGCTGCTGCCATCATCATCCGTCATCATTTCTGCTACACTGGCAGGGCTAGGAGCCAGGACTCTCCTCTTCGTGTTTTTAGGTATGTTGCTAACTCCGGGTCCGATAACAGGCACCACACCGCAGTAGATGCGCTCGGTGTGAGGTCTTGCAGCAAGCTATCAAATACAGCGCATTTCTTGGTTTTTGGGGGAAAAAAAACGCTATGCGTCGCCAGGTGTTTCATCGGATTTGAGGAGTTACCTCCTTTGACATTATCATCTTAAAGCACTTGTTGCAGGCTGCTGAGTTTGCATCTTTTGCTGTGAAGTACAGCCAGACTTTTGACCGCTTCGCCTTGGGCATTTTTAATCTGTAGCTCTGCATAAAAGAACGTACGTACCTGGCCCCGCCTACTATCCTCGGAAACGTAAAATGATTGGCTAGAAGTGTATCACAGCTCAGGAAAAAAAAGCATTGAAATAAAGCACCGAAATGTGCGCTGCTTTTCGGTCTGGTTACTACCGTTTATGTCAGATGGCACCGGACACCGGTACCCATCCCTAGTCCTGAACATCACGGCACAAGCAGGATCCACTGCACTGTTAATGTTAGCTGTGTTATATTGCTGCCTCTGTTCGGTGGTGTCGAGCCAAACGCACTTTAACGTGTGTTTGAACGAGCTGACGGTTCACTCGTTAAGCTGAAAGAAAGATGCTTTAATCACAGCAGTCACACATGTGTCCACTGCACCATCTGGAACTCTTCTTGTTTACACTCGTAATAACACAAACACTAAATCCTGCTTCTCTGGTGCTGTTGTGTAGCAGTGTGTACACCTGAGACTGTCACCTGTCTGTCCTGCACTCTCTCTCTGTTTCTTTCTCTCTGATTGTGGAATAAAAGTATGAACATGTGTTTATAAGTTACACTTGTGTTTGAATCCTGCAGCTTATCACACATTTGATTTCCATGTGTGACGACTGCAAGTGTCCAGAGTGAGGACAGACTGAGGGAGCCACTGCTGCACATCATCTGTGAGGCTTTGCAGCCCTGATGATCCACCAGGACAAACTCAGCAGTGTGTGAGGAAGAGGAGGAAGAGCCAGCAGCAGCTGACAGATGGAGAGAATAGACAGACTGTTCCCTGTTTGTGAAGGACTGCTAGGAAAGTTTAACATAACTGTCTGTGCTGAATCAGTCTTATTAGGTAATGTTCAAATAATGTGATCATCCCAGTGTTTCCAGTGTGGGAGAAAGTACTCAGAGTACTCAGGGCCTTCAAGTTACACACTATGAAAGGCAGCAACAAGTTTAATGTTCAGAAACCTAAAGTCTGTATCAGCAGCAGAATGGAGCTAAAATAAATGTTGGTTTCAGTTCTATGAAGCTTTGAGTATTTTGGATCAGTAGCTGCTGTGTTTGTTGCATCATATTGCTGTAACTGTTTATATGCTTTATATATTCTGAGCTAAGTTGATCTATAGTGTTACATCATATTCTATAAGGATGTTATGTGTTTGTAGACTTTCTGCCCAGTTTGACCCATTTAGCAGAAGTCAGCCTGTTTAAGGCTCTGATATCTATTCTGTGTGACTTACAGCAGTTATGACATGGTCTGATTTTCTCACCCAATAAAGGAATATTTCATATATCAGTCGACTCTTCATTCTATCAGACACAGTTATCACAGCTCCTACATTTGCTTTTTACACATATATGTAAGCATTGAGCCACATTTAGTAGCAACATATTAAAAGAACAATATTTGTCTCTTATATATGATACATCTGTATACACACTGTCACAGATACTTGTCTGTGAGTGAAGTGATTAATATGATAACTATAATATTGGCCATATTATATTTACATTACCACAGTGAGATGACTTTAGTCTCATGAACAACATCAGCTAATTGTTATTTACAGCTAATCTTAAACGACTGTTCAGCACAGAAATGAAGCCCAACAATCATGTTTCACAGTCCTGTGGTCTCAGCCTCAGATACTCATCAAATCACACAGAGCTCATGTAGAAACAAATGAACTAAATATGTTCTCCTTCATTTCTGTCAAACAAAGCTGTATGAAACGTTTCCAGCTGTTAGTATCATGGTTGCTAGGCAACCTGGGCAGCACGACAGACGCTAGACGTCCCATTTCACGAGCCTACGAGCCTCGCACTTCGGCCTTAGCGGTCTTTGAGTACGCGGCCCTTGAGGACTTTAAAGCTGCAGAATCTGAATCGGGATACAGCCATGATGATCTCCAGCCTCGTGCTCGCCAACATTCTCACCTGAGTTAAGAAGACGATCACTGAAATGGTCTCAGCAGGTCCTTTGATGACAGCAATGAAATGCAGTGGTAAGGCTTTTTGGGGATTAAGTTCGTTTTCATGGCAAAGAAGGACGATGCAGTTCATCTGATCACTCCTCATAACATTCTGGAGTGCAGGCAAAATGCTATTATAAAAACTTAAGCAGCAACTTCTCCAGGTTCCAATATTTATGCAATTCTCAAACCTTTTGGCCACGACTGTATAACCTCTTCTGAAGTTTAGTGGCTATTATACATGGTTATGCTCAGGATGTGTCGGCCAGTTTCCACTGGAAACGCCTTTTGGTTAAACTGTCAGCGAGGAATTTGCATTTGCACTGTTACATTTTTATATAACTTTAATGCACATAAACAACAGCTGCTTGTTTCAGTGAAAATACATTGATGGCTTTTTAATAAAGTTGTGCAGCTGTAAAGTATTTTGTCTGGTGTCAATTCTATCGTCAGCTACATCGTTATGGCAAATGTTCAAATGTATATGGTGATAAATATCTTTGGTCATATGGTCCTGCTCTGTCTGTCACCTTCTGTGTTGAGCTCATTGTTTCCTCTGTAGTGGCTGAGCTGAGTCCAAGTAGCTGAAAATGTTCCTCTGCTGCTCCGTCAGACTCTCCTCCTCCTGCTGATCAGCTGGGACACAAAACAGATCTTTGTTAGGCTCCACACTGCACTGAAGAGTCAAAGTGTCTCATATGTTCATCTGACAAGTAAAAGAACACATTTTTGTTTCCCGAGGTGGGCAACTTGTTGGAAACAAACACAAAAGCTTTGAGCACTGATACCTGCCATTGCTGGCATTGAAAGATGCAACGCCAGCAATGTGGATTGTCAAGACTCAAACCAATCATCAAGCAAAGACAACAGGGATCATTTGTTTCTGTTTATTTAGCATTCACAGCATTTGTAGTTGCCTTCTGTGCAGGGGAAGTCCACGCACACTGTGTGGTACCGCCATCCGCAGAAGGTGCATTCAACCTCTGTAAGAGAAACGAGATTGTCTGAGACTGAAATGATATTCACTAAAGAAGTGGTGATTTGTAAACCTTCACATTTTGATCCGGGACGTACTCTGCATGAAAACAAGCGCTCACTCTTCCTGCTCAACAAATGACAAGGGCGGAGCCTTATACCACGTGATACAGAAGCTGTGCCGTGTGATGCTAAAATTAGCAGGGAAAAAACAACGGAGAGCACGTCAGGGATGACGAGAAAGTGACAGGAGAAAATCCGTCCCGGTCAACCACCCAAACATCAATAACGGGAACCTTATACAGCGCTTCCCTATACACGTCGAACTCCCGCAGGCACAAAGACATCACGGAGGCTATCACTTATCACCTGACCAAAGATATGGCTCCATCAACACTGTGCAAAACGAGGGATTTAGGAAAACGATCAACACCCTAGACAAACGCTACACAGTGCCGTCCCGCAACTATTTTTCTATTGTTGCACTACCTGCTCTGTACACGCAGCGTCGAGCAACGGTGGAGACGGAATTTCAAGCAGGACAACATTTTGCTGCAACAACAAAACATGAGACATTTGTTGTTTTATGTTTATTTATTGTTATGAGAGAATCATGATCTCAATTCTAAGCCAAAACATCGTGATTCTCATTTTATGCAAAATCGTGCAGCCCTAACATTAACACAAAACTATTGTTTCACCAGAGAAACACACATGAAGAGAGAGAGAGAGACAATAACAGCTACCAAACAGTCGTCATAATTCGTCACACAATGAGAAAAGGACAAATCAACAAGTAACAATGACTAATTAATATTAAAATCTGTAACATAATGTATTGTTTGGAGTTTAGTCTGATTGGTTCAGGATGAGCTGCCATTATCCAATCACACGTCTGCTTACCTGCATCTTTTCTCTTTTTTCTAACCTGAGCACCTGATGGCTTTGAACTTTTGTTGTCCATCTTCCATTGGTTTGAATTTTGCGCTCCAGTACAAACACAAATCCCCCAACCCGAGGATCAGCACAATTAACCTAACAGACCTACACCTTAGTTCACAGATTCACTTTGTCTAAGGTTGATTTCTGGGATTTCACACAACCCAGGATTCAGATCGTGAATAGAATTTAGAAAAAACATCGGTACAGATTATAAGTCTGTATCATAATATCTGTTTGTTGTGTTGTTTTTATTTTGTTTTGCGAGTTGGTTATTAGATGCCGCTCCAGCCAGCTCCACACCTGCATCCACCCAAGTGAGCCTGTAATTAACATCACTGAGTCTCTGAGATACACACAATGGTCCCTGAAACAGTGGTGCAAGTTTAGCAGTAAAGTTAGACTGAGCGTCTGACCTGGGGTGCATCTTAACTCTCACAAGGTCACCAACACGAAACGTGGCATGTCGATGTCTCAAGTCATAGTAATGTTTTTGTCAGTCATGGCTATAGTCCAAAGCTGCTTTGGCGTGGTCGTGAGCTTCCTGCAGGGAGGCTCTCAGAGTCTCAGGGTAAGGCACACCCAGTTCATCAACACCTGCTGTAGAAGGCTGAGTGATAAGGTCAAGCGGGGTGTCTAACTCAATGGTGCGTTGCAAAGCAAATCTGAGGGAGAAACTTGTCCCATGGTGTGTGCTTATCACCTACATAAGCGCGGATTGCAGTTTTCAGAGTCCGGTTGACGCGTTCAGTAGCATTTGTCTGAGGGTGATATGCCGTAGTGAGTCTGTGCACCGAGCCTAAGGCAGAAACAACATGTTCAAAAAGCTCACTCACAAAAGGAGCCCTCTGTCAGAAATGAGGTAAGTGGGTGTACCATGCTTAGCAAAAATGTCAGTGACGAATTTACCAGCTGCTACCTGAGATGTAGCTTCTTTGACAGCACTGGCTTCAACCCATTTAGTCAAATAGTCAACAAACACGATCAAATAAGCATTACCAGTGGGGGTGCGGGGAAGTGGCCCAACAAAATCCACACCCACATACTCCCAGGGTTTCTGGGGGACAATGGGAACCATAAGACAGGCTGCTTTTTTCTGACTTGGCTTGGTGAGTTAGCACACTGAGCATGAAATCACATAGCGTTTCACATCAGCTGCCATTTTGGGCCAGAAAAACCTAAAACGCAGTCTAGCCAATGTCTTAGAAACACCCAAGTGACCTGCTGTGGGGTGGTCATGGTAATAGTCCAGCAAGGTGCCTCTCATGGAAGTAGGGGCAAACAGATTCAGCTCTTTCAAAGGGTGCAAAGCACATGTGGACTTGGGTTGTCTGTGATACAAAAGAGAGTCATACACAACATACTCTAACAAGGTGGCATTGTCCGAGCTGTTCAGAGAGTCTGCTTCAATGTCTCTGAGGAGTGGACCTGTGACATGATCGTCTAACTGCAGCGGTCTCAATTGTGAACGGTCAGCCAGAATGACGGGGGGCAGAGTATGAATGTCCAGGCTGCCCATAACAGCATGATCTGGTAAAAGATCAGTCGGCCCGTCACAGGTCAGAGGCAAAGGGTGCGTCGGGAACTTTGTTCTGTGCACCAGGTTTATGCACTATTGTGAAATCAAAGTCCTGCAAACGAAGTGACCAGCGGGCGAGTCGGCCCGTTGGGTTTTGACGAGACATGAGCCACCTGAGACTGTTGTGGTCAGTGAAGATAGTAACATGAACACCTTCAACATATGGGCGGAAGTGTTCCAGAGCCCATATCACAGCGAGGCACTCCTTCTCTGAAGTGCAGTAGGGGAGTTCAGCTTTGTGAAGGGAGCGACTAGCAAAAGCCACAACGTACTCACGACCCTTGTCATCCTTTTGCATCAACACTGCCCCAAGACCAATGTCACATGCATCGGCGTGAATGGAAAAGGGACGGTTGAAGTCTGGAAATGACAGGATCGGGGCTGATGTGACATGATCCTTCAAAGTGTCCATGGCCCTTCGACAGCTGTCGTCCCAGTGGAAAGCATTGTCCTTTCTGGTGATGACGTGAAGAGGTTCGGCATGGCAGGCATAATTCTGAATGAAGCGTCGATAATAGCCAGTCAAGCCAAGGAACTGACGGACGTGTTTCACTGAGGTTGGGGTATCAAACTCCTTAACCGCCTTTACTTTGTCCGGATCGGGCTTAACACCTGATGATGTGATGCGGTACCCGAGAAAGGTGAATTCATCGAGGCAGAATTGGCACTTTTTGAGCTTCAATGACAAGCCAGCAGCCTGGAGTCTGCCCACCACCTCCTGGGCAGGGATAGCTCAGTAGGTAGAGTGGTTGCCCCATGATCGGAAGGTCGGGGGTTCGATTCCCCTTAACAGCTACCCTGAGGTACCCCTGAGCAAGGTACCGTCCCTACACACTGCTCCCCGGGCGCCCAATGGCTGCCCACTGCTTCACTGAGTGAATGGGTTAAATGCAGAGAGCAATTTCCCCACGGGGCTCAATAAAGTACAATAATGTACACACTTTCTTCTTCTTCTTCTTCTTCAAGATCCACTAAGTGCTGTTCAAAGGTAGGTGAGGCGATAACAATGTCATCCAGGTAGACTGCGCATGTTTTGTAAAAGAGGCCAGCAAGCACAGAGTTCATGAGTCTCTGAAAAGTTGCAGGTGCGTTGCAGAGCCCAAAGGGCAGCACCCGAAACTGGAAGAGACCGCAGTGAGAGATGAAGGCAGTTTTAGGCTTCGAGTCCTCTGCTACAGCAACCTGCCAATAGCCTGGCGCTAAGTCCAATGTTGAGACAAACTTTCCTCTTGCCAGAAAGTCCAAAGACTCATCTACACGAGGCAGGGGATAAGAGTCTTTTCGGGTAACTTGGTTGAGCCCTCGAAAGTCCACACAAAACCTTGGTTCCGTGGCCGCTCTATTTACAATGACTACAGGAGCTGGCCAAGGGCTTGTGGAAGGTTCAATGATGTTGTCCTTCAACATTTGTTGCACTTGTTCTTCAATCACACGTTTCTTAGCAGGTGACGTGCGATAGGATGGGAGTTTGACAGGTGTTGCATTGCCAGTCTCTATGGCGTGCTCAGTGAGAGCCGTTCGACCAAGTTGACCATCAAACAAGGAGCTAAACTTGCTGAGCAGATTTAGTAAAGCATCCTTGTTGTTCTCTGAGAGACTTGCTTCAGACAGTTTGGCTGTTAAGTCTGAGCGAACCAAGTCCAAAGACATCAGTGTTCCAGGTGAATGTGAGTAATCATTTTGAAGGTCCTCTTCATTGTCTGCGAGTGGGCAGGGGATGTCCTCAATGTAGACTGTTCTAGTGGGAATGTGAATAGAAACAGAAGCTCTTGCCATAAAATCCATTCCCAGAATGAAAGGAGAGGACAAATCTGGTATTATGGCAAAACGCTGGTAAAAGTTCTTGTTCATGAATCCAATATTGAGCCAAATAACACCAACAGGGATAAAGGGAGCATTATTGGCGAGGTTAACTGCAGGACCATTCCACTCACTTGTGTTTCTAGGGTAAGAGTCATTTACTTGAATGAGATCTGCTCGTACAGCCGAGAGGGAAGCACCCGTGTCGAGGGTAGCATCCACAGATGAAGCATTGAAGTTCACTTTCGTTCTTAGTGGGGTATTCCAGTGGACTTGTGAAAAATTGTCTTCCAAGTGTCCAAGACTGTGTCCACCCTGTAGTGAATCGGGCGTGTGAGGCTCCGTTAGTAACTGGGAGAAGGTTGGCCTCTGTGAAATGTCCTCCCCCCCCCCCTGTAGTTTCCCGACTGCCTGTATTGTGGCTGGGATGTGGTGCTGCTTAATTCCACCTTTTCATGGCCAGGGTCAGAGGGGCCAGGTGCTGGCAATGGCTGGACTGGGCCATGCCTAGCGGTGTTCGAGGCTCGTTGTGGCAAATGAGGTTGGGTGTTACAGTTTGGGCAGGTGCGTGTAGTGAACCCTGGCTGAGAGCATTTGAAGCAGTAAGGTTCAGGCTTATAGTTGTCTTTGCTACATAAAGCAGGCTGTGGTCTTTGTGGTCCAAGCACTGAGTGAAGCTCATGAGCGCGTAGCAGCAGGTCCATTACAGAAGTGACATTAGCGCCATACAGGGCAACTCTGTATTTTTCGAGAGCATGTTTACTAATTAGGTCAATTCTGTCTTTTTCAGGTGGGGGGCTCTTCAGTTTGTCAAACTCACTCAACATGTGGGCGACAAAGGTTGGGAGCGGCTCGTCCTGAGCCTGAACACGATCCAAAATTCCTCTCAGGATGCGTTCTTGGTTGTCGGAGGGCAGAAAAACTGTCTTAAACAGTTGACAGAATTGAGCCCATGTGATGTGGGAGCTCAGTGCCTTGAACCATTTCCCGGGCTCTTTTGCAAGAAAGTGTGGCAGTTCGTTTAGCAATTGCCCATCAGTTAGGTTCAATGGGGCTTTGTATGTGCCAAATGCATTTAACCAGTCCTCAGGTTGCACTTTTCCATCCCCAGCATACACAGGAGGCTCCAGCTTTGCGTGATGTAAAGCTGCCGCAATCACTCTGGAAGTGCTGCTGAGTTCAAGTGAGTGAGATGGGAGGAAAGGATTTGTAGGTTGAAATGGGTTGCTGGGCAGGAACGGATTGGTACTGTTGGTGGGTTCAGTTTTGTCCATCACATGAACATGAGGTGTCGATGTGGCCATTGGGAAAACAGGAGACTGTGGGACTGCAGGAGGGGGAGAGTTCCCCGTTGTGAGTTGGTCCCACTGCCTTAGTAAACTCTGCTGTATGATCAGTGAGTCACGTAAACAATCACTAAGCTTATTCACCTCAGTTCTTAACTCCACCACTTGTTGGCTAAGGCTAGGAGTCACATTTTCAACTATCTGGCACATAGGTAACGAGGTATGTTCCATGTCTGAGTCAGAGTCGTCTGGGCAGTGTGCCATTGCGATTTCAAAAAAATTAAGCCGCTCCAGGGCACAGCGCAGTTATTGATATAGCAGTAAAAGAGTCAGTTAGGTCAGACTAGA
This sequence comes from Maylandia zebra, assembly GCF_041146795.1. Classification (NCBI taxonomy): domain Eukaryota; kingdom Metazoa; phylum Chordata; class Actinopteri; order Cichliformes; family Cichlidae; genus Maylandia; species Maylandia zebra. The sequence goes on from NW_027490041.1 coordinate 4,041,203, forward strand.
AATACAAAACTGGAAAAATGCGTTCAAGATTAAATTTAGAAAAACCACATAAAATTTCGCCCAACAACTGAAATTAGACTGGAGTGATCAGAACCATGTTATTACAATAGCATGTCTGCAACACTAGAGCTCAATGCAAGTTTAGTTTTAAGTCGTTTTGTTATACTGAGCCGAAGACCAGCACCAACGGTTGTAGTCGGCCAAGCTATCACTTACATGTGCTACAGTCAGTCTCAGCAGAGGGAAAGGGAAATGAAAAGCCAGCAGAAATGTTCATGTCCAGGCTCTCCACAGAAGAATTAATCCTTAGAAGACGAAACCAACAACAAATAACAAATCCACGGAGTCCATTCGCGTCGCGGAGTCAGCTTCTCTCTCTTTCTTTCTCCCAAGCGGAGCAGCGGCACACCACGGTATCCAGAAATTAGTCGGGTCCCACCTGAGCTGAGGCTGCGGCCATGGCTGGAGAAAACGTCCGAGCGTCCGCAAAACTGGGGGGATTTCCGAGACAGTTCACGTGCTAGAAGAGAAGAATCCTCGGCGGGATGCAAAAATCGTCTGAAGTCCAAGGGGGAAAAGTTCGGGCGCCAGTTGTAACGTGCAGTGGAGATGAAGCCAGCCACGGAGGTGTGCAGGTGGATAGCGAATGAGCAACAGCTTCTGACTTTCCAAAAAGTACTCATTTATTTACAATATCAAAAATAAAAGTGCTACCTCTACCACACATTACTAAAGAGCACACTAGTCCGCGTACACACGGGAGCATCCATTACAGGAGGAGTGCGAAGAAGAACAAAAAGGGGGTGACACCAGTCGTGAGACAGGAGGCGCCGCCATGTGGTGATACACTGCATTACAATAGCAACTGTTACAATATAAATATTGTTCTGAGAGGCTTTTTGTTGGTTGAGTCTGAAATTGATTGTATGTACAATTCATATCCTTATAAAACGGCAGAAATATGGTGTTTTATTAATAAACTTACATTTATGGATATAAAATAGCTAAAAGTATTAACATGCCTCAGAGAAATCACTAATAACACTAAGGGCTGGATGGATTTGATTTGCATTCTTCAAGAAGAGTGTGGTGTCATCAGCTAGCTGGCTGATGATGAGCTCCTTATCAGCTGTGCTGATTCCTTGTATAACAGGTCAAATCTCGGGGTGGAGTCTTAATCATTTTAATTGAGCTATTGCCATTCGTGTACAAGGTTTTGATAGCTTTACAGAAAAATGCCAAATTTTTCCAAAGAGTGGAAAATAAATTGATGTTCAATTGTATCAAAAGCCTTTTAAAAATCCAGGAAGAGAATGAAGCTATAGTCAGATACCAAATCAGAGTAATCAAGTAGATCTAAAACCAGTCTCATGTTCTTAGAAAGGTGTCTGTTTCTCATAAAGCCTGATTGTGTCTCATCGATAATTGTGTCCAAGAACTCTTTCATTCTGTTAGCAAGTACTAAAGCCATAATCTCATAGTCATCATTGAGCAGACAGATGGGTCTCCAATTATCAATAAGAAGTAAGTCTTTGTTTGGCTTTGGAATAAGTGTTATGAGACCCTGAGTAAGAGTAGGAGGGAGGATGTTATTCTCTACACTTCCTATGAAAAGCTGCAGTAAGAACGGAGCCAGGAGATTAGAAAATGATTCATAAAACTCTGCAGTTAAACCATCTGTGCCGGGAGATTTGTTGGCCTTAAGTGCAGAAATAGGATTACAAACATCCTCCACAGTCAGAGGGCTGTCACAGTGACTTCTATCTTCCACAACAATAGTTTTAAGGTTTTTAATATTATTGAGAAACAGCGTTGAGACATATATATATATATATATATTCTACTTTTCTAAATGATTGACTATTTCAATGGAGAACCTAAATGACACGGACCCGTGTTTGTTATTACATATCTCTATTTTGAATGTGACAAGTCTATCATTGCCTGTTATTCATAGGTATTAACAGAGTTTTTGGCCTTTTTTTCCTCTATAACAGTTAATTGACTCTTTACAGTGGCCTGCTATGGTTAATAATAACATGTTCAGTCATGAGTGAAATCAAAGCTTTTCTTCACTTTAGCATTTAACATTCCCAACAATATAATGTGATACCTTAATTAAAACACAGCTAATAAAACACAATTTTCTTAATGCAAACATCAGTGACTCAACATTAGCAACCAAAGGGTTCAGTCTGCAGCTCACACTCATGTGAAGCTACAGCCTCCCCCTTTAGTCTCTGTCATCCTTCTGCTCCTGCACAAACAAAGCAAGACAAAACCTCCACCCTTCTTCTACAGGCTGGGTGAATTGTTGTGGACATTCACTAATCCTAAAGTCGGCACCGTTTTTGTCTCAGTATCAAGTCAGTTAAACTTTTAGTCGTCAGTCCATCACAGTCCAGTCACATGCATACATCCACACACATTCATACCACATATTGCTGATAATGGAGTCTCACGCGCAGCCTATTCGAGCCTCCATCACCAGCAAGATGACGTCGTCATTTTAAAGGAAAACAGCTCCTTGTTTTTGGACTGGATTGACTCGCTGCAATCCTTTTAGGCTCAGGACTTCTCATGTGATCAATGTCCCATATCAGTGAATTTCTCCCAAGCCCATTATAATCATGGAGAAAAACACTTTGCCACTGTTTCCAGTAAGAATATTTTATAGCGCTTTAAAGTTCAACCTCTCAGGTCTGGATTGAAGAGCTGATTTGTTAAATCGGGAACTCACAAAATACCAAAATATCACCACCGGTGGATCACACCTCTCAGATGTTCTTATCTCAGTGCACTGTAACAAAAGCACAAACAAACGCAACCAATAAAATACTAATAAAGTAACAAATACTGGGGCCCATTGCAAACATGTCCAAGCATAAAACCATCTTTCTCTCTCTTAGAGAAAGAAAACAATCCAAACCTCACTGATAAAATCAACCTAGTGTCAAGCAAAACCCAAAAATCAACCAAAACTTCACCAGAAAGTTTTCCTCCCTCCCGGGACAATATTGTGCAGGAATACAGGCACCGTAACTCCTTTTGCACTGACAAAAACATGTTGGATTTACTTGATTCAATAGTGGACACTGGTTGCACACAAAGGTTTTGCTTTGGCAGAAACTTAAACAACTGAGTTAAATCAACACAACCTTTTCATATTCAGTAAACCTGCATGTTGTGTTCATAAAACACGATTGAAACATGTTCAGATGGAGTAAGTTGATCTCCTGGAACATTTTAATCCTTCAATTGAAACTGAATGGGTCTACAACAACTACCATCCTCCTATCTCTATCCTGGTTGCAGCAGGGCTGGGAAATAACCCTGAAGTGATAGGTTACCAGGCAGGGTACACCCTGGACAGCTCACCAGTCTATCAGATAGAAACACACAGCCGTTTACATGCATGGATAATTTAGCCCAGGACCTTCTTACTGTGGAGCAACAGCACTAACCAGCATGCCAACAATGGAGGAAATACAGGAAAGCTATGATTTCCTGTATTTGAGGCAGAATTCTTTTGTTCTTGCCCTTGACAGGTTAATCCACAATAAATAGCAACAGCATGCATGTGGTGTGTGTGTCGTTGTCTGCCTCTTATAACTCCAGTGATTTTCCTGTAGTTTGAAATCTTATGCGGTGTTGACACAATAATTTGTTGTAAACCAGGAAATTCCCAACTGTGGTAGAAAGCACAGCTTAGCCTTAGCAAATGTTCAAAGAAAAGTCGTCACTTCCTGATTTCTGCTTCACTGATAAATATTGTCACACTGGGGTTTTTGCAAATGATATCAGTGAGCACTGTGTGGCAGCTGGAGTCAGACAACTGAAGCTCCCACAATCAAGACCACAAACAGCTTTCAAAGGAGATTTGAAGCTTTTCTGGTAGCAAGATTTGTGCACTTGTGGGTTCCACCTTGTGTACACGTTTATCTTTGCTGTGTGTACTTGTACCTCTGAGTGGAAGCTGAACTCTTGAGTTCGAGTATCGAAGCATCAGCTGTGACGTTAAAGTCCAAACAGCTCGTTCATGTGACGTGCAAATGAACGAAGGTAACGCCGTTTTCATGTGGATGTGTCACTGAGACACTTTCCACATCCACAGCTCACAAAATGGGAAAACTATAGAAGTATAACAATGAAGAAGTTACTATGTTACGGGTCCCAAGGATGAAGAGCTCGATGACAAATATGTTACCTGTAAAAGCAGGTGAAGAGCAGAGTAAGGAAGACACGATGCGTCTCTGCTTTCCTCCAGAACGTGTCTGAGTCTGATTTATTTCACACAAATAAATGCTATAAAACACTAAACATGAGCTTTCAATATACTGTTCAGCTGGTTCCTCATTCACATCAATTACATTTACTTATTTCACAACATCAGTGAAATATACTCTTTTTAACTGGTTCAGTTTCTCAAGTTCACACTTCTTTCCATAACAGCTACATCCTTTTATCATATCAATAAACACATCACATTGTCTTCTGCAGTGTCTTACTGGCTAAACAGTTCTATTCAATAACAGCATTGGTAAATACATTACATTTGTTCCCTCCAGTAATTTACTGGCAAAATCACTATTTAGTGCATCATGAAACACAGCTTGTTTAATCAACCCATGAATGCCTCTGTTAGCTACACAGAGTTGCTCAGAGTGCTTGTGTTACACTAGCTAATCTACTCAGTCACTTTAACAGAACTATTAACATTCACATCTCACAGAACTGATTTGATTGGAGCATTACAACACGTTTGCACAGAGCATAGGAGCGCACTGACTCTGCTTCACGAGCGCTCCACCTAACGAGCGGGCTCGCGGTGCGGTCGCGCGGGACACTCCTCTGGTTTTCTCCCGTGTTTACATATAAATAACTTTGGCGGACCGCCTTAACTCTCCCATTCACATTAACCTGGATAACCATGGTGACAATAAACAACATTTTCGGTGCGAGCACCATGTACCGACCTGTAAAAGCAGGTGAAGAGCAGAGTAAGGAAGACACGATGCGTCTCTGCTTTCCTCCAGAACGTGTCTGAGGAAGCAGCGGAAGGTGGGCTCCACTTACTGCTCCCCGAAACCCCGGAGCAAGCACCAAAGTTCCGCCCTCACTGCTTTCTAACATAAAATGAATCCCTGTTACATGGATTTTCTATCCTCTTAAAGAAACTGAAAATAAATACATATAGCAATGAAAAATGTCCCGTTACATGAGTGTTTTACACAAAATAATATTCATGTGCTCATTCCCTCACAGGGGTGCCACAACTACACTGCTGTTTTGACAGAGACACAGTGTGTTTATCTAACTTGGCTGAAGCCAAAGTTCTCCAGACAAATTCAGTCTGTTTCTGCCAAGTGTGAACTCACTGGATGAGCGCCAGATACACAGAATCAAAAAGGGATAAATTACTTTTCTTATGTCATGTTCCCGTCACAAACTGGCTCAAGGAGAGGGGAAGCAGGAGTCCACAGATGAAATGTTCCTATAAATAAAGTGGAATTTATTCAAACTTTACCAAAACTTCAACACATCAAATACAAGCAGTTCAGCAGGGAGTGGATGTGTGTTGCATGTGCCAGGTGGATGCAGAGAGAGGCCAGGGCCACGTTCAAACCTGAACACGCTGCACAGTGTTTTGTTCCATTTGTTAGGGATGAATGAAATGCTTCCTTGAAAGGATGTGTGCAGTCACCAGTGGGCGTGGAAGCATGTGCGCCCTCATTTGGTGGGTGTGCAAGAAAAGTCATCCTGTCACACAGCAATGCCTACATAAATCACACCACTCTGCTTAAAATAATAATGTTTAGTGAAGCAGGTGAAGCAAAGGGCTGCTTTTAATAGGCTGGGAGACCCAGGTGTGCTGCTTTAGCTGCTGAGCCTCTTATGACAGAACAGCGGAGAGTGGTAAGAAGGGAGGAGGGGGTCTGGCTGTGTTTGTGAACGATAGATGGTGTAACTCTGGGCATTTCTCTATCAAAGAGACGCTATGCTGTAAGGACATTGAGCTGCTAGCGGTTAGCATGAGACCGTACTATCTACCACGAGAGTTTACACACGTGATTATGATAGCTGTGTATGTCCCGCCCTCTGCTAACGCTGCAGCAGCCTGTGAGGTCCTGCACACTGTAACCAGCAGACTCCAAACACAGCACCCTCAGGCCCTTTTCCTGATCTCTGGGGACTTTAAAGATGATGTAACCATTTAATTATGGTTACATCATTAATTATGTAATTAATTATGCAAAATGCAAAACGCTCAGCTGTGTCTCCAATCAAAGCTCTGTAACTTCAGAGGTGATGTTCATATGTTGACTAATGGTTTTCTTTCATTTTTGATGTACTGCAGAATATTTGTATAAAATCCAGGCCAGGAAAATCTCCTTCATGTGTTTCTGTGTTTTGTCTTCAGCTACGTTGACACAAAGGCCTCTGCTGTGACGCTCACACCTTTGATAAAGTCTGGAGAGTGTCAGCTTCTTGTTTATAGATACAAAAATATGTAATGTTGTGAACTCTGGCCGCAGCGGCGCAAGAAAAAGGAGAATTACGGGAAGCACTCACAACAGGTAAAATCAAAATAACAAAGTAAAGTAGGATAAAATAAAAAACAACAAAAGAACAACACAATATACTTCCCCGTACTGTTACTGCTAACCTCTGTTAACCTAGTAACTCTTACCTTCTAACTGACAGCTGGTCAATAAACGAGCTCCATAAACGCTCCATATTCACCTTTATATGGAACATAAAGGGAAAAGAAGAAACACAGTGCTGTGTCAGCGTTAGACATATAGATATATCCTTGCTTTTAATACATTTGAAGGTGGGTGGGAGAGGTGCTTCTCCGCGTAGTCTACGGTCTCTTTGGGATCGGTAAAGCTTTTCCTCACATCACCATGGGTCACTAACAGCTTTGCAGGGTATAGCAGTCTGTACCTGACGCCGGTCATCCCACGTAGTCTTCCTCTCATATTTGCAAATGCGGCTCTGCGTTTCCAACAGAGGGAGGGAAATCTGGGAGGATGTTTATTTTAAAAACCCTTATACATCAGGTTCTTGTTCTCTGCAGCTTTCAGCAGAATCTCCTCACCAATGTGGTAGTAGTGCAATCTCAAGATGATGGGCCGAGGAAGATGACTTTGTTTGGGACGCTGGCGATTCGCTCTATGTGCTCGATCGATGAGTGGCTTCTCCTCGAGAGATAGCGCCTCCGCCAACAGGTGTGAACCAACTCAGTCATCTTGGGTCCCTCTGTGCCTTCTCCTGCAGTTCTTAAATGATTCCTCCTGGAGCGCCTCAAGAGCTCCACATCTCTCATCTAACTTCTTTACCTCCGCAGACAAACGCTCCACAGTGGCCTGGAGAGTGGCGATGGTGTCAGAGTGGTTCGAGGCACAGTCCTGCAGTTCAGTCAAAGTGTTATCATGCCTGGCCACGTCGCTTTTTATGTCCGAAATTGAGGGCTGGATGCTCTGGTTCAAGGATGATATCTCGCCTCCTATGGTGGTAGAAATCTCTAATATGCAAGTGTCCAGTGCTAGTTAGTTAGTTCTAGTTCTAGTGGTTAGTGGGGCTTTATTTGATGATTCTAGTGTGTGTTACATTGTTGTCATATTGTTGAGTCGCAGAGCTGCACAGTGTTACAGTTTCTGTAGAGTCTGGTATAAGGAACTCAGATCCCTCTGTGAATAATGTTCACTGAAACTGATCTGTAGTTAATGAACTAGTCAGGATTTACACTGAGAACGTTTCTGCCATTACATGGCCTGTATTTGTAGAGCGCTTTACTCGTCCCTAAGGACCCCAAAGTGCTTTTTTGCCCAAGGACACAACGACCGAGACTGTCCGAGCCGGGGCTCGAACCGGCAACCTTCCGATTACAAGACGAGCTGCCAACTCTTGAGCCACGATCGGCCCACATATTGTTGTCTTTTGTTGCAGACACCAAGTGTTGAGATCCTGTCTCAACCTCCTACATTCTTCCAGCAGGTTACACATTATTTTTGTATTTGGAATCAAATATATGTGTCAGTTGGGCCTAGTGCAGGGGTCAGCAACCTTTAACACCCAAAGAGCCTTTTGGACCCGGTTTCCACGCAAAGGGTCAGGGTTCGGGAAAACACTGGGAGCCGCAAATACTTTGTGACATCTAAAATGAAGATAACACTGTGTATATTGTTTTTACCTTTATGCTTTGTGTGAACAACTACAGTGTGTTGCTTATGAAATCCATGAAGTGCTACAGAGGAAATTACATTTGATTTATGTAATGAACACATTTTGAGCTCTTAAAGAAACATAACAAAGGAAAGCTGAACTACAATGATCCATGTAGCAAACACAAACTGTTATATCGCCTTTGGGCTTTTGGAGCCTTGACCTGACTTTTAAAAAATAATTGGAAAAAAGCTCTATGCTGCTACAAAATGAAAGATAGATATTTTGCAAAATTCTGCCCAAGTATGTATTTTACCTGGTTACTGCGTGTGGTGGGCGTGGTCTGCAGCGCCGCTGCAGCGGAGGCAGACGCACCTGAGCTGACAATAACAGAGTCATCTGCATATTTAATAATGACCCTGTTTTCATGTCTGCCCTGACACATGTTTGTATAGAGAGTGAATAATAAGGGCGATAGGACGCAGCCTTGAGGAGAACCTGTGGAGGAGAACACTGGGTCAGACAGAACCCCATTTATTCTCACTCTTTGTGACCTGTCAGTTAGAAAATCTAAAATCCAGCCCAGCAGGTTTTTCCTGATTTCAAACTGTTCTAAAAGTCTTTTAATT